>NC_056728.1:415183420-415250801 GCF_019279795.1 Protopterus annectens
CGGGTAGTCTTTGAACAGTATATGGCAGCACGTGTACGGGTTCAACCTGTAATCGTTCTGTTCAGAGACTACTCTTGCGAAGACTTTATTTTTGTTAAAAAAGTAACAGCTATACAGTAGAATATTAACTAACTCATCTGTCTGCAAAGGGCAATGGGCACAGAACGCACCTTTCCATTTGTGGACTTTATATTCGGTGACACTGTTATCTCTACATGCTTGTGAGAGACTGAAGTACCCATGAACGGGGAAACAACCAACTATCTGGAAGTGTATCAAAAGGTACCTGGACTGTCGGGACATTATCTTAAAAAAATCTGCCTAATTACGGTATGAAATATGGTAGCTTCCGATGCTCGCTTTATTGCTAATTCATAAGGTACACACCGTTCTAATTAGACATCTCCGTAAAGAGAGTTCGCAGAATGAAGGTGCAGTTGAAGGTATTATTGCGCTTAGTCATTCATTGTGTTTCACACCAAATTAGAAAGCAGGATTTGAAATTCAGATGCATTAATGTTTTCTAGTTTACCGGCAGTAAGGTTTAGTTTTGTTTTTCATGAGTACATCACGTTTACAAATCTAAATCAAATTATGGCGGTTCATTTATTGATTGATATAAACACCGTTTCTTTTTAGGGTATTAGTTTTGTTGCACCTACCCGATCACAACGGGCACTCTTTTCATGATTTCTGATTTTCTGAAAAGTCTTAAAAGAGCAGTTTTAGAGACTTTAGTTCATCTTCTCAAGAAAGTTATGCAAGTTTCTTTCCTGGTGGAGAAGATGGGGAGATATTATTAGTAAAAGTGAATGCCCATAAATCATTTTGTCATCAGAAATACTTGAATGACGCCAGATGGAAGTAGTAAGTGGAAGTATAAACTTGTTAGACTTTGTGCATTCAAAGGTACCTCAGTGTATTGCTTTCTTAATTTATCGATCATATTTTTCTTTTATTTTTTAAAGCTAAATTTGATGACGTACTTCATGAATTGTGATAGTTAAGAATATCTCTCAATGGTAGAAAATTTCGCAGACCGTCCAGATTTTTGCCTCATATTTTTGGTCGATTTTTCATAACATTTTCACTGGCAAGTCATTAAAGATAAAAGTAAAAAATAATGATAGGCATTTGAGTTTCAGACTTCATACCCTTCTGAAAATTCATGCTAACCCAAAACCTATTATCCTATCAATTTCTAAGTTTGTAAGAGCAATATTTAAAAATTGTCCCTAATGTTGGACATTTGTTCCCCCCATTATTTATGACTGTCCAGATTTTTTGCTCTAAGAGGTTGAGAGGTATGGTGGACGGTATACCTTTCAACGGCTTAAAGCAAAAAACCTAGACAAAGCCAAAAAAATAGTGAGTGAGTGTGTGTGTGTGTGTGTGTGTGTGTGTGTGTGTGTGTGTGTGTGTGTGTGTGTGTTGGTGGGGGTCGAAGTCCCAAAATAGGGAAGAATTTAGAATATTGCTCTTAAAACCTTATAAAGTTGCTAGAATAACAGGATTTGTGTTAGCAGGCATTTTATGAAGGACATGAAGCTTGAAACTCAAATCCCTGTTGTTATTTAGTGACTTCAGTCCTCAATAGTTTGCCAGACAACCACAAATTTTATGAGGAACAGACCAAAAATATTTAGCATTTACAACAAACAGACCAAACATGTGAATCTATAATCTAGAGTTTTATTTTCTGGAAAATCACAGAGGATTACAGTTAGTCATACCTCTCATCTGTCCAGATTTTTGCAGAATGTCCAGATTCTTGTCTAGGCAGTTTGCTGCTTTAGGAGGTCCTGGAACTTTTTGTAATTCTGTGCAGCACTTACAGTTTCAGCTTATTTCGTATACTTCCTTTATACTTTTGTTTTATGATGTTCTCTTTTTTTCTGAACTTCTTTGCATTCTTTTCTGTTTGTTAGCCTTCTGACCATTTCGGCTACCTCATCATTGGCCCAGGAGTCCACACCGAAACCTGTAGATCTTTCTTTCTTAAGTCTATTTTACTCATCAGTAACGGAACTCAGCATACAATGCTTTGACACAATTATCTAGTTCTTATTACAGTTCATATTATTGCTAGAGAGCATTTTTTTAGGCCCTTGCCTTTCAACATTTTTTCTACTAATAACATTTCAAATACTATTTTGACATTTCAGATATTATTTTGTGTTTTTAACTAGTTTTATAGTATGTCATTTAATTAATATTCTACAATTTGCAGGTTTTGTCTGTAGCAAGAATATTACATCTTGAAAGTACAGATGCCTCACCAAGAAAATTAAAAGCCTTAAAATCATTTAGCTAACCTAATAGATTAGCACAACTGTCCTTATATTCCATTGCATACAGGCTGCTAACAGGTGATATGTATCTCACTTTTCAAACCACGAAAGACCTATTTTTTTCTTTGTAAAACCAATGGCTCTACAAACAACTGCCCTAGGGTCCTAAATATGCAACAACAAATAAAGAAGACTTACTAAAGTCATAGGTTCTTAACTCAACATATTACCAGCCTATGGAATAAAGTACCACTTCGGATCAGACAAAGTACTCCCTTGACTATCTTTAAGTCTAGTCTTGATGATTGATTGAGTAGATGCAAATTTGCACCAAGCTTCATATACAGCCCTGCTTTATTTGGGAAGTGAGCACTATTACATTTTTGAAAAATGAGGTACAAACTGTCACTTCTTAAAGTTATATATGACTAGGCATCGTAGGGTCCTTTTGATCTCTTGCTAAATACTGCTGCTATGTTACTATAACTTTAGCAAACTAAAGACTGGGCCTCCTCAAAAATAATTTAAAAAGACAAAGGAAAAAACGCTTTAGTTGTACACTACCAGGTTACAAATCTGTATTAGCAATGAGACTCAATTTTACTTCACTGGATTGTAAGAGACGTTATTCAAAATATAAAAACACAAATTGGCTTCTCATCAACCCATATTTAATTTCTGTAAGCCTTGAATTAATCTCTAATTATTTCCCACTACATTTTCTAATGTATTTGTCTTGATACATATTTCTGCCATGGGGTTTTCTTAACACTGTTGCTTTCTTTATTCTCTGTCTCTTCTGTTATCTGAATTACACCCCTCATTTTTGGGATTACTCTAGACTTCTGTCTCTGAGTTATCATTTTATTCTCATAAAAACAGCAAAAAAAAAAAAAAAAAAAAAGAGTAGCCTGGCTTTGTGGTGTAGGCAGATAGAGCTCTAATTGTGACACAACTGACCCAAGTTTGAATTTTGGCTGGGCGTTTAAAGAACTGGACAGAAGACGGTGCAGGTGAGTGGCTTATGCCAATGTAACCATCCTGAGGGGAGAGAATTGGTGCTGGTCAGTTGACCTGCTTCCATGCAAGTGAAAATTTGCACACAATCAGTGGCTGTAGGACTAGGGGATATGAGTTTCATGTTCTCAAGCTGTTGACCACAGCCTTTGGCATTTTTGCATGCATCAGGAGAGGACACAGGATGCTCACCCGGTGATATAGGTGTCATCTACCAGGGATAGGTTTAGGCCCAAACAGAAACCCACTACATCACTGTTTTTATGTCTGCCTGTGCCATGGAATGCTATTGCTGTGATGATGGGGAATAAATGGTCATTGGCGGTAGCAGATGGTAAGCAGACACAGGGCCAGAATAAGGATATACATAAAAAGTAGCTATTTGATGATTATTGTATTGAATAACATAGTCCCATTGCAATACATATTTTTATATGTTTATTCTTTTGTAACAGCCTTAATATCAAGTTCATCTGTAAAACTAGCTAAATGTAGTTACAACCAAAAATATGATCTCACATACTAGGCATACTTTCATCATATCTCCAAAAAGAAGCTTCCATATTTGAAAAAATCCATTTTAACCTTTGTGGGTTGTGTAAAATATTTGAGAAGACATTCCCATATAAAAAAAATGATAACACATCCTGTGTCGTTGGCATATCTGTCTGAGAGAATCTCTACTATATAGTCATAGATTCCTAGATTAGTACTAGGCTGACTGCTCTTGCGAGCCATTTTAAGCCTAGCCAATTATCCCTTGTTAGACTCAAACCCTGCACCTTGTGTTTATAAGGCAAACACCTTAACCATTAAGCCACCCTCCCTTATTAGTCTCCTTCTCCAGATGACAGCCCGACTGTCCCTTATATTATCCACAGTTAATATTAAGATCTGTAACAGACTAACAGATATTCCATTGCCATTGTAGATGAAGGATGATCTGTAATCTGTGTCAATTAAGATAACATATGTGACCTAAGATTTGTTTAAAGTCAAACCTATTACTTCTATATTAACTCTTCGTATTCCATTTACAGAAAACAAACAAAATAAAACTTGCCGACTCATAATATATAGTGTATCCCAAGTACCATACAGTTACAGCTGCTCCCAGTACAGTATATTAATTGCTCTGTTTCTCTCTCTCATCTTGTAATCCTCTTTCTTTTGGTATTCATAATCTTTCTCCAGTAGTTATCACATAATTCCACTCAAGGACTAATCTCCTGTCTGCTTAGAAGGCACCTAGGAAAAAACATAACTTGTCTCATAGCATATAGTGTGACATGCTGTCACCAGTTTATGTGATAGTCAGGGGGTATAGTGTCAAGTTCTGCACTGCTGACAACCAAATAATATGTAAAGGACATTTAGCCTTGAGCATGTCGTAAGTGCACACTGCTACCAAAGTAGTAGCCAACACCTTAAACACGTAAGCGAGATTTCCATTGTACAGCAGCAGATCAAGGTTACAATCACTGGCTGCCTAGGGTTTCATCCTTTTCTTACTGAGCACAGTGCTTTCCAGTGCAGTTTTTCCAAAAATGAGTGAAAACTTGTCCAGGATCATTTTGAAGACTCACATTATATTCCAGGAGAAATGAATGATATTCCTTGAGTACAACACTGCCACTAGTTAGACTACTGTGCCACCCCAATAATACAGTTACTGTTTACCCTTAAAATAAGGTAACTGTTAAATATTGGTATGATAGCAGAAGTTTGAGTGGTAACATTTTGAAAGGTAGAACCCATTCAGTTGAGTTTGCACCATTTCAGTAATCATACCCTTAAGTCAATAAATAAACCACTAGCCACAAGCATATGAAATTAAGTATTTAATCTCTTTAAACAAAGTAAAAGAATGTATTTTGTAATTATGTATATGATCGGCTATAACCTTTTGCAAAGAAAACAGAAAATAAATATGTCAAACATATGGCACATAGAAGGAACTGATATAACCCAAACATATGGCACATAGAAGGAATTGATATAACAACTTATCTGGACCCTTCTTTACTGGTAGTTAAGCAAGTATTTGATTTTTTATCTGACTTGACTTTTAGGTCCAGATATTAGTTGTGCACTTTCCCAGACAATAATACTTCAGAATGAGCCCTATCAAGGAATGTAATAATTTTATGCACACTGCAGAAGCAAAGCAAAACTAAACGATTGGCTGTCAAACTTTATCTCTGCTTAAAAGGGTTCCAGGATCTGTATTTCTTGTTTTTTTTTTAAATTGGATGGTGTTTTGAGAGTCATGACATACTAAGAATTTTAGAGAAAAACTGGATTATTTTAACCTCATGTAATGAAATTAGACAATGTATAGGAGAAAGACCTATTGCAGTGTACAGAAAGGGTCAGTCCCTCAAAAACATACTTGAAAACAACACCCAAGTTTATAGTATTGGGGGCATGAGGAAATGTGGATCTTGTAAGTATTGCCAATATAAAATGGAAGGCATGAAATTTAACATTAATGGCATTAGAGTTACCCAAAAGAAAAAAATGTTGTAACACTGAAAGAGTCGTTTATTGTGCTTTCTGTTGTAAATGCACCTGTTTTTATATTGGAAAAATGGAAAAAAAGTTAAAGACACGTATTTATGAGCACTTGAGGGACATTAAATTAAAAAAGGATACAGACGCCTTGGCAAGGCATTGTAATGAATGGCCGGGTCATGGGTTTAAATTTACTATCATAGAAGCTATGGAAGTGAATCCAAGGGGTGGACCATGGCCATTACATTTGGAAATGAATGAAGCTTTATGGAAATTAAGAACGAATGCTACTCAATGGCCAGGCCTGAATGATTCTATTTCAATTACTTGTTTTTTGAAGTTAAAGAGCCTAGATAGGTGAATTTGTTATACATTGTATTTCAACATAGGTGGTTATCCAACAATTTTTAGGTTTTTGACATAATATGCTTATGTATCTATTTATTTATTATAAACACATTTATCATTTATTTATTAAACCTAAAAAAAAATTTATGATGCCAACATATTTGCTTAATGTTGGCAATGAACTTTTATTAATTTTATTAATTATGTGCATTCTGACCCTCTAAAATGAATTTTATTGTGTATACAAGTTTTATATATATATATATATATATATATATATATATATACACACACATATTTTAGATTTTACTCATACATTATTTATTTATATATTCATAAATTTTCGTGAATACTTTACACAAGCATGTGCGTATGTATGTGCACTTGTAAAACCTAACACAAGTATATTAGTTATATACTTTTTAATATATATTTTTACTTTCTAATTTCATGACAACTGATTGTAACGCACAAATGGTATACACACACACATGTTTTTTACTATTTGTGTTGGTTTGACTCATGGTAAAACTGCATAATTTATTGCATGTTTCATTGTGTTATACCTTTAACTATCATACCCTACACCAAAGGATTCAATTAATGAAAACAGAAAATGATTGGTGCTTTTGTTTTGAAACTTAATTAATGATGGTATAAAAGTTTTTCAGTTGTTGGGCATGCTCTGTTCTTGAAAAAGTCTCCTACACAGGAGACGAAAGCGCTTGGATTTGACTCATTTGGATTAATATTATTCATTGATTTATTTATTTTATTTTTTACTCTGTGTGTTGTTAATAAATTGCTTTGTTACATATTATACACCTAGTGGATCATTTTTTCACCACTGAAGCCATTCTGGTTCATCTGTTTTGGATGGTGCTTTTCCCATTTCCATAATCTTTAACTCTAGGGGTAGAGTCCAACAAACCAATGTCCAAATAAGGTACTTAGTCTTTAAACTTTTTTTAAAAGCAAGAAACATCTTTATTAAATTATCACTTATGACATAGGTGATCATACACTTATGCAATGAAAACAAACCATATTGGCATATTTTTAGTTGTAAAAATTATACATCACTTATAATCTGTCCAGTTATTGTCAGTCAAACATTGCATAGCTTATTCAAATCCTGACTTCTTTTAAACCTCATTCCTCCTCCAAAACATTCTGCATGTATTGTTCCACAATTCCATTTTTTTTCTATGTAATTTGCTCCCACACTTTCTGAAGATCCAATTTCCAGTTGTTTTATCTCTATTACTATGTTCACTACTTCTAGTACAGCTACTTTAGACTTTGAGTTCCATTTTCTAGTAATAACTTTCTTGGTAGCCACCATAATTAGACTTAGCAAGGCCTTACTGTGTATAGGCAATTCAGATTCTTTATCATAGTTCAGAAACAACATTTCCGTAGTTATACCAGTTTGCTCATCCAGTATTTTTGATAGGGTAGTCTTCAGGGAATTTTTAAAGTCTGCTAACTCATTACACTCCCACAAAATGTTCACAGTTACCTTTCCTATCACACCTCCAACATTAGTAGTCTATTGGAGGAAAAATTCTGTGAAGTCTACTTGGGGTATAAAAATATCAATGCAAGCATTTCCAAGCAAAGATCATAAATCTTTTAGACTCTGTTGCATATTTGACAGTCATACATATATTCCCATTGTTTCTTTGTGAATTGCTTAACCAATCTCTCTTCCTAATACTTTCTAACCTCCTCTGATTGATTCTCATAGTTCTCATGCAATATTTTATATGCTCTACTAATTATCCCCTTTTTAACAGCAACTTCTGTTGTAGATTCTACCAAAAACTCTACCAGTGCTGGTCTTTTGCTTAGGATCCCCATATTTCTTTCTCTTTGCCTATACTCTGAAATAAATCCTTGATAGGAAAGACAGTCTCTAGCCTGTAGTCCAAATACATTCTTGGCCTCTTCCCATTACATTTCCCTGTCTGATTATTTGCTCTTAATACCTTGGTTCTTTTGCCAGTTTCCCCTCAATAAATTCCAACCTGCTTTTGCCTATTGTCTGTATCCCTAATTGCAGTCATTCCTATCTGCAGTATTTTCTTTCTCTATCCCTGTGTTGGCTTCATTCTTAGAATACTTTCTGACTATAATATTCTGTATGATTATTGTTATTCTTCTTAAGGATCTGCATCCAAAATCCCATTCTCTTCTTGTTTCTTGAGCTTTCCTCCTGTTTCATCATCATCCTTTCCCACTTTGAATCATAGCTTTCTGCTTGTGCTATGTATAGGAGTATTAACTGTGTAGCTCTGAAATATCTCTTCAAATCAGGTAATCCCAAACCACCTTGTTCTACTGCAAGGATCAGTTTATGACACTTGACTGTTGCTATCTACCCCCAGATAAAGTCCTTCAACTCCTTATTAATTGCTATCCACAACTTCTCCTCTGACTGTTAAAAATATGCCTGACCTGTGTATAAAAACAAAGGGACTAAAACATTTTCACAACTTGCATCTTGCTATCCATATCCATAAAACAGAGCTTCCAGTTTCTCAGTTTTTGTACTATATTTTGTGTATTCTATTCCCACATGTCCTTAGCTGCCATAACAAAATCATTCTTAATCAATATTCCTAAATACTTAATTTTATCGTGTCCCCATAAATGTGAGTATTGCTGAACGAATTCATGTGTGGGTACATAGTTTACAGCTATTGCATCTGTTTTATCTTAATTAATTTTGTATCCCCTCAGAAAATGAAATTGTCTCAAAATGTTCCACAAGACTAGAATGCCCTTTTCTGGTTTTATCAGGTATAAAATAATATCATTTGCAAATATAGCCAACTTTTCTTGACTGCCATACCAATTATATCTTTGAATTTCTGAGTCCCTTATTTTATTTGCTAATGGTTCTAAGTATAGCGCAAATAACAAAAGAGAAAGAGGAGGCCCTTGCCTGGTTCCTCTGCCCAAACAGAACTTAATCAGAGAGTAACCTACCCACTTTAATTTTCACCTGTGATCTCTCATATATCCTCCTAATCAACCTTATATTTTTATCAGGGAATACAAATGCTTCCATTGCCCAACTCAAAAATCCCAGCTTACTCTATTGAATGCTTTCTCCACACCAAGGCCCACCAACAACAGTGGTATTTTCATACATTCTGCTTCCCTCTGGATCATCATTGTTCTACTGATGCTGTCAAATGTTTGCATCCCCCCACAAAACCGCAGTGACCGATATCTATCAATGTTGGCATTACTTTTGCCATTCTTTTAGACATTATACACATGAACACTTTATAATCATGGTTTAATATTAAAATGGGCCTGTATGAAGAAGGATCTGATGGATTTTTACCCTCTTTATGTATTACAACTAGTACTGCTTTCTTCCAGGTTATTGGTACTTCTCCTCCTCTTAAAATACTGTTAAACAAAACCTTCCAGTTCTTTATCATTTTTTTCCTCCTAACATCCAAAAATTCTGATAAAAAATCGGTATCAGTGCAGTGATAATTCAAGTATGTTCCAAGAAAAACAAGAAAAAAAATGGAAAAACTGGAAACAAAAAGCTTTTAATAAAACTTTGAGAAGTATAAAACAGAATAAAAACAAAATGCAATTGTCAAAATACACTTTCACCATAAAGGCTTCATCAGGCAGATACAAACAACCAAAACTGAGTTCATTTATTTTGATAGTGAATAAGTCACATAATGCTATTTAACTTGATTATGCAAAAGCCTTAAATAAAGCTTTAAAGTTACCATGTCATTAAGACAAGGGGTAATGTGAGCTCTGAACCTGAAAATCCATTTGAGTTCTTCATATTCAGTGATGTGTTTTCATGCAGCCCCCTCTTAAAGGTGTTGATAGTGTTTTCAGAATTGCAAACTTAAAAAGTGTGAGTTCATTCAGTGACCTTTATTTTTTTTACATAAAGCATTAGTCAGGATGTTCCTGTTTATATCCGAGAGATGTTGCCCTATTCTGTCTTTTAATTTCCTGTTGGTGTTCCCTATATAATATGGATTACATTTGCAACATGTGGAATAATACATGAGATTAGTAGTGTTACAATTACCATAAGCAGAGTGAAATTCTTTCTACTCACAGGATGCTGGATGTATTTGCCAGTGTAGATGTAGGTGCAATATGCGCAACTGTTGCATCTAAAAGTCCCTATCTTGTTGCTAATAAAGGATGGAAAAGTAAGCATCTGTTCCTTATAATAAAGTTTATTCCTAAGATTGGCATTTCTTTTATGACTAAAACTAGGTGTTCCATCTAAAACACTACTAGGCTGTGGAATAACTGTTAGAATAGGTTAATAATTGAGAATAATTTCTTTAACACTGGATGTGTTCATATTCTATGTAAGGGTATATCTGCATCTACGTGTTTGTTTACATTGCATATTAAGTTTTTTGTTGTGAAATGCTACAAAAAAGGGGTTTATAGTCTGTATTTCATTTATTTAAGATGTCATTTTTAATGGCATTAACATTGTTGATTTTATAACCCCTATTGGCAAAGTCATTAGCCATAGTCTGCATTTGTGTAAGTATGGTGTTATGATCAGTGTTTAGTATCACTACCATCGTTAATTGATTTCTGAGTATATTATTATATATGTAAGGAGGGTGCATGCTAGTTCTGTGTAAGTATGATCGTCAACAAAGCATTTATAAAAATTGACTTTGTGAGCATAAGCTTCCAAACTTCTACAGAAATGCCATCTATTCCTGGGGACTTTCCTGTATGTTCATTATACATCACAATTTTTGTCTTGTCTCCTCCTATCCTAACCGTTAGTAATTGAGCCTCATCTGCCTCTAACCTTGGCATATTTAATTCTTCTATAAACATCTCAATTTGTATCTTTTTTGATTTCCATATTTTTTTACTTTATACAAACTTTCATAGAATTTCTGAAATATTTCTCATACCGCTAGAGGATCTCTTGTTACCTTCCTTGATATAGGCTCCCTAAGCGTAGTGGCAGCCCATTCTACTTTCTGTTGCCTGAGTCATTGTGTTAAAAGTTTTTGTGCTCTAGTCTTATTATCAAAAAACAGTTACTTAACAGCAATCTTTCTAAACTAATGTATATTGCCGAAGTAATCCTTATTTTCTGTGTAGCATTTTGCAGTTGATCTTCTTCTTGTTCTGTAAGATTCACCCTATTCTGTAATACTTCAACATTTGTCAGTTTCTTTAATTAATTTTTGTTACTTCTTAACCATAGCTCCCTTTCTTTCATCTCCAGTCTATTTTTAAACTCCACTTTAATTTTATCCTTAGCTATATTTTCAGAAGTAATTTCTATCCTGTCTAATAGCTCCTGAATAATCTCCACTGCCCATTCCTTAAATTCCTTTCTTTTCAACAGATAAGTGGGAAAGTGCCAGTGTCTCATTTTTATTTCATTACCTTGTGTTTTTATTTTGGTTATTATTGGCTCATGATCTGAAATAGTTATTATGTGCATACCAAGACCTTCATTTAAATGTACATGTTCCTGTGAAATGTAAATTATGTCTAGCCTAGCCCAGTTTTTATATGTTGAGGGATAATATGTAAATTCACTCCGAACTCATGTTACTGAATTCACATCTTCCATGCTAAGTATTTTTATAAATCTCTTCAAAAATCTATCCTCCTTTGTTATACTTTCCCTTCTAGGCCCCACAGACACATCTTCACTGCTGCAGATCAAATTCTAGTCACCACCTATAAGTATTATTCTTTGCTGAAAACTAATTATTTCTCCCAGAATTTTTTAAATCTCCATTATAGCAGTTTTAGGTGGAATGTAAGTACATGCCACTGTAATCCTCCTCCCTTGGCTGTAACCCCTTAGCACTACAAATCTGACATTATTATCTTTTTTATCCTTTTCTATCACTATTGGAGCTCCTTTTGCAATTAATATAAGCACTCCTCTTTTCCTTTTTCTCAGAGATTCTCCTGAATAACCACCCCAAAAACCTTTTTTTTTATTAAATTCACATATTCAGTTCTTTCCAAGTGTGTCTGCTATAACATGACTATTTGCACTCTACATTTTTAATATAATTCATTATTCTTTCATTTTTGTATTTATCTTTGAGACCGTTGACATTTAAAGATATTACAGAAAGCATCATTGTATTAAAAAGTTATCATTCCCACATTTTATGTATAACACATTTTTTGTTAAATGTCTAGTTCCAGCTTTTGTGTTACATGCAATCACTGTTTGACAGGCTGAACTTTTATGTAGCTGTTTTTTGTCATATCCATTTGAGCCTATGTCACATCTTACAAAACATTTTCACAAAGGAAACGGAGTACAGCAGAAGTAAGAACAAATCACCAAATTTAATTCCAAGAATGTGCACATAGAACATACGGATGAGCGCTTTCACCATTACAGCTTCTTCAGATCCTTGTATAGAAATCACAATAGACCTCTCCTCATATAAGCAGCTCAATTGATCAAAATTTTGTTTTATTGAAAGCTCTCAAACGAAAAAACAAACAGTTCCCCAATACCCCACTAAAACCTATTAATTTAATACTAAAACACAAACTATGTACTTCTTCAAATATTGTAATCCCACATTAAGTTACTGGTTTTATTACTGTTCATCTCCATCTCCCAAATCCTGTCTCTGCTTCATTTCCAATGTACTCTTGATTCTTCTAGTCAACTATTGTGCTGCCTTCCTTCTCCAACATTTCCATTGAAACAGTGGAAAAGGTTTCACAGGTACAGTCTCTCTGTGATCTTTATTACCAGAAGAACAAGAAGTAAAATATTCTTCTGTTTCACAGCTCACCTTTTGTGGGACAAACTTTTGTATTTCTTCCTTAGCATGTACTTCATCAAAAATTATTTTGTCCCTTCACAGAAGAATACCTTGAAGACAGCTGTTTACAGCAGTTTGAATCTCACACCTCTGTCTCGACATTCCCTGAATAGTGGAATGAATTTAATTGTCTTCTGCCTGGTGAAAATTGAGTCATCATTCTCCACACTGTGCTGTCTCCCACTTTTAATATTTTGTCTGTCTGCCACAGTTTTGTCAGAAGCAACTCCTTCTGCTGGTAGGATTGCATCTCTTCCAGAACAGCCTTACATTCAGCCAGCCCTTTCTTTATTTCAGCTTCTGATTTTTGCAACTTTATCACCTCATCTGACTATCTGTTTAAAGCTTCTTCCATTTTTTTCCAGCCTTTTGTGTTTGTGCTGTTATACTCCATCAGTGTTTTGTTTATTTTAACCAGGTTTGTGTTCTGTGTGCAGTTGCCTTATATGTTCCTGTAGGTTATTGGACATCATGTCTGGAGGTTGCATTGCTTTTTGCTGAACAGCTGCAGAACTTTCCCCAGTCAGTATTTCTTCTTCACCTTTTGTAGCTGATTTTTCCAGATGCTCTGTATTTCTTTTTTTCCAGGCATCCAGGCAGTACAATTACTAGCCAGTTACTGAAATTTACCCATAGACACAAAAGTCTACTGACCTTTTCTGTTGAGATTTTGTTTTCACACTGGGAGAGCTAGAGTTAAGCTGTTACTTGGTGTGTAGCCATCTTGGTAGTCCCCTAGAGACAATCCATCAAAAATGATTTTGACATTCTTGGTAAAAATATTCTGAAAATAGTTGGATACAGCAGCTTGAATCTTTAGCATGCTTCTCGACATTCCCTGATTACTGAAATAAATTTACTTCTGTTCTGCCTGGTATACAGTGAGTAATCATTTTCCACAAACACTCTACTGTTTTGCACTTTTAGTATTTTGTCCTTCTGCCACAGTTTTGTCAGAATCAACCCTTTCTGCTGGTAGGATTGCATCTTTACTACTAAAGGTCTAGGTTACTTTTTCATGGCCAGGTTTGGAGCATACCCACAATGTGCCCTTTCAGTTAACAACCCCTTATGTGGAATATCAGTCCAGTTGCTTATTTGTGCTTTCATATAATTATTACAGTCTGTTCTTTCCAGCTTGTCTGGTACAGTAGAAAATCTCAGGTTTTCCTATGTGCTCTGTCCTCTAATTCTATTAGTTTTTGAAACATCCCTTCTTGAGCAGTCTCATACTCAGCTAGCCTTTTCTTAATTTCACCTTCTGATTTTTGTAGTTTTATCACCTGATCTGAATATCTATTTAAAGCTTCTTCCATTTTTTCTAGCCTTTTGTTGTTTGAGTTGATGTACTCCATCAGTGTTTCACTCTGGAATTATTGACAAAGTCAAGAGGTTAGGTACAAGCTCATATATCACCTGGTGGATAGCCAACTGGCTCACAGACAAGACCCAGAAAGCTAGAATTAGGAAGTCCACCTCTACAAAGAGATCAGTCACAAGTGGAGTCCCTCAGGGATCAGTCCTTGGACAGCTCCTTTTTTGCATGTACTTCTCTGAAGTCAAGGCCAATGTCAATGGTCTCTGGCTGACTAAATTTGCAGATGATTGCAAATTAGGAGCTGTCATTGAATCAATCCCACACTGACACAAATGTTCTCCAGGAGGGGGTAACATAGACAAACAACTGGTGTCAAATCCATGGACTAAAACCAAATGCCAATAAATGCATAATAGTACCTTTGGGAAGTCATCCACCCCTGGCAATTATCATATTGACAACATACCCCTTAGAGATGACCCAGTAGTCAGGGACTTAGGGACACACATAGATAGTAATCTAGCCTTTGACCATCACTTGTCCACAGTAGTGAGGAAATTATAAACAAAGGTATGGCATCTAAGTCCAAGGACGTCATTGTTCCACTGTATTTGGCATTCATCAGACCTATCATTGAGTACAGTGCCCCCTTTTGTATGTACTTAACCAGGCATATCCAACAATTGGAACGTCCACAGAGGTTCCTTACTAAAAGAATACAGGGCTTAAGTAAAATGTCCTATGCAGACCTCCTCAAGGCTCTATCTCTGTATTCTGTCTCCTACAGGCTTTTGAGGGGAGATCTATGCCTGACATACAGGGCATTGTTAGACCCCACTCTGATGGACCTCATGCATATCCGCAAAACAAACAGTACCAGAATTACCTGTTCTAAGGACTTGAATCTTGCTTGTGATATAATTAGGACCTGCTGGAGAGACAGGTATGTATCCCAGAGATTACCCTGTCTCTAGAACAGGCTCCCCATCCATGTGAAGCAGAGTTCTCCCTAACCCAATTCAAGTCCAACTTGGACAATTGGATGGGGAACAGAAAATTCATCCCTGGTTTGACAACTATGTCTCAAATGGACACAGGGAATCTGTAAATGGTTCATCTTCCAGACCCTAGCTTGTAAATGTTTCATCTTCCAAGCCCCTGCTTACACTTATCAAGGATATCAGAACTTGTCAGAGATTTAGGATGCATGGCTAGGTATAAAAAGGCCCTTGTAGTCGTTAGCCTAGTAAACAGCTATGAACCTATTTGTTTTAATCAGGTCTGTGTTCATAGGTGTTATATTTTCCTCTAGGTTACTGGAAGTCATATCTGGAGCTTGCACTGCTTTTTGCTTCAGTACTCTTCCAAGACATCTTTTTTCCTCACCTTTTGTAGCTGATTTTCTTTCAGGTCCAGTGTATTTCTTTTTTTCCTGGCATCCAGGCAGTGCACTTACTAGCTAGTTACTGAAATGTACCCAGAAATATAAATTCACTGGCTTTCTGTTTTGAGTTTCTGTTTTCACACTGTGAGAGCTATAATTAAGCTGTTGCTCAGTATGCAGCCATCTTGGAAGTCCCATCAACCACATTTTTCGAAAAAAAAAAAAATTTTTGATTTAGCTTAATAACACTTCTGTGCATATGGCACTTTAGTTTCTCATGCATGTAAAGTCCAGAATTAATATGTATTAAATCTCCCACCAGCCATTGTCATTAATTTCATTTGTGCTTTATACTTTACATAAGTTTAAATTGACAAGAGATGTATCAGACATCCTCATTGTTTTGATAATATTAATTTCTTCCCAAAATACATTAGTTTTGCCATCTTCCTAAATTTATCTTGCTACATATTCTTAACAGATTTTACAAAATCCTACAGCATTTCAGCTTGAAGAACCCAAACAACTATAGACAAAAGTGAACTCCTTGCTCTCTGATCAAATTCCAGACCTGTCATTGTTTCAAATAATAATAGAACTGGAGGACAGAGCACGTATGGAAGACCTGAGATTTTCTGCTGTACCAAAGAAGCTGGAAGGAAGTGTTCATTTTATGTTTTATTAATTGACTTTCTAAGGAATTTCCCATCCAAATTCCTGAATATTTATTGCTTTATTTTTCCATTTTTTATCAGAATGTTTGGAATATTAGAAGGCACTTGGTTTATTTCCACTGTCTTTTTGTTTTAGTCACCTCTTACAGTTTATTGTCACTGCTCTTGTTTTTGTTTTATGTATCATAGATCTAGAAGTCTTATCAAATTTACTTAATACCCGAAACAACCTTTCAGTATTAACTTTAGGATTTGTCAAATAAAAAACACATCATCCTTAAATAATGAATTGTTAAAGTTTTCATTAAAACTTATGTTCTTGTAAATTAGTACTAATGATCAACACAACCAGCCAGGGATTTTAAATATAAAGTAAGAAGCACTGGTGATAGAGGGCGCCTTTGTCTCATACACTTACATATTCTTATGGCACATGGCATAACTGAATGTATTTCAGTTATAGCTTTATTTTTATCATAAATAACTCTTAGTTACTCAAATATTCTAGTGAAAACAAATTCTCATAAGACTGGCATCAGACAACACTGGCCTACTCCATCAAAGCCTTTTTCTGCATTAAGATGCAGTTTTGCCTATATTTTGTGTGTTTGCGATTGTGTTATCAGTAATGCAGTCTTCGTTTATTTATTTATGCTAATTTGTTATCCAGAGTAGATTTCTGATCCAAATGGACCTTTTTAGTCGCGGCTCAGGGATTACAGAGGAGGAGTCAACTACAAATGAATGCAATGAAATGGACAAACAATGTTCAGTGAAGTTAACAAAGCAAAGGAGGAGTGTTCATAGATGGACACTAACATCAATGTAAAAATGTCAAGCAATACAAAATACACTATACAGGCAATGGCCAGTAACCATTTTAAACTGGTATACAGTATAATGAATTTGGTTTCACAGTAGAAAGTCCAATAATACATGAGTAGTTCCCTTGCTTATGTACATAGATATTTATTTATTTTATTTTATTTATTTTACATTTGTTGACCAGGATAGTCCATCTGTATAACATGTCCATTTTCAGCGGAGGCCTGGGGAGAAAAGCTCCACAGAAAAAAAAAATAACATAGACAAGACAGAATAGATGCATTAACATTTGTTACAAACAGTGAAGCTAACGGTCTTTGCAATTGATCAGTTAACATTAGAACATGTGGCTAAACATTAACAACAGTTCAGATATAGACATCATTTTTGTGTTAGTTCATTAATCAGGCTTAGAACAGGGGCATATCCAGTGTTTTATAAAAAAATTTTTCAGACTTTTTTTTGAATAGAGGTAGGGAGGATTCTAGAATGAGCTCTGCTGGAAGTGAGTTCCATGATTTTCCAGCTGAGTTGGCAAACAGAAAGTCACCAGCTAGGTTATTAGATTTAATTGTTTGCACCTGAAGTCTGTTGGATGAGCGTAGTGGTCGGTTATTGTTGTAGGGGCTGATGATGATGTTGAGTGCCGGTGTGTTTTCTGGATGGTTAAGGATATTATGTGCTATTAAGCTCTGACTGAACTTTATGCAGTTTGGGGGTTCAAGCCAACCTAGAAGCTTTAAATTATGACATTGGTGGGTCCTATATGCAGTACCTGTGGTAAATTTGGCAATATGGTTATAACAAGAGGCTAGTTTGTTTAGATCGGTTTTATTCAAGTTGGAGAAAAGAGGGGATGCATAGAGGAGGGTGGAGAGTAAGTGGGAATGAGCAATGGCAGTTCTAGCAGGTGGGGTGAGGAAAGACTTAACTTTGTAGATGGAGCCAGGTTTACTATTAACATTTTTGACATGTATATCAAATTTAAGGTTGTTATCGATAGTTACACCCAGGAGTTTGGTATGGATATCGGGGGAGATGATTGTCCCATTATTAGCTGTAATAGAAAAGAGGGGTTTATGGGCCTTCCATGTGGGTGAGAAGAGGAGCAACTTGGTTTTATTAGGGTTTAAGATCAGCCGTTGGTTAGATAGCCATTTTTCCATGGAGCTAAAGGTGTTTTGAGTTAGTGTGAGTAGTTGCGTCTCAGAGTTGGCAGAGCAGATCATGGTAGAGTTGTCTGCATATTGGATGCAGGTAGCATCTGGGATAGCATTGTGGAGGTCATTGATAAATATGGAAAAGAGAAGGGGTCCTAGTATGGAGCCCTGGGGAACTCCAAGAGTGATAGGCAAGTGAGTGGATAGCTTGTCCTGCCAGATGACTGCCTGTTGTCTTCTGTGCAGGTAAGATTGAAACCAGTGGACAGCATGATTGTCAAAGGATAGGGCTTTCATAGTATTGATAAGTAGTTGGTGGTTAACCATATCAAAAGCCTTTGCAAGATCTAGGAGGAGTGCTGAGGATAGCTTATTGTTGTTACAGTTGTGGTTGATAACATTGGAGAAAGAAAGGAGAGCTGATGTGGCACTGTGGGATGGCCTAAAGCCATGTTGGGAGTTGGCCAGCAGCTTGTTATGGACAAGATAGTGCATGAGTTGTTTTTGGACACACTTCTCCATGATTTTGGCTAGCAGTGACAGTATTGCTATGGGCCTGAAATTAGATAAATCATTGGAGCTGCCTCCTTTATGTAGAGGTATAATGTGAGATATTTTCCAGATCTGGGGAATGGTAGCTTCAGTAATGAATCTGTTGATCAATATAGAGATAGGGAATGCTATGCTATCTATAGCTATCTGCAAGTATTCTGCAGGAAGGAGGTCAGCTGCTAAAGTGGCTGGTCTTAGCTTTTTTAATAAGATTCGAATGAGTGAAGTAGGAATAGGTTTAAAGTTGAAGGAGAATTGGGTACTGGGTGTGGATAGGTTTGGGTAGTCTCTGCTGGGATTTAGTTTAGTAGCTAGAGATTGGACAGTCTCTGTGAAGAAGTTGTTAAAGGAATTTGCAATGTCCTCTGGGGATTTGTGATTAGAGTTAGAAGGGGGTGGAGTGGTAGTATTGCCCGGGTATAGAAGTTTGTTTATACTGGCCCAAAACGTTTGAGGTTTATTTTGGTTCTTCAATTGGAGATTGCAGTAGAAATTCTTTTTATCTAAGATTATAGATTTTTTTAGTGTCATTCCTTAGTTGTCGGTATTTGAGGTGGTCGAGTGGGGGTTTTGTTGCCTGCCAGGTTACTCATGCATTATTTCTGAATGAGATTTTAGATTTGCTTTCTTTAGAAAGCCATGGTGCAGTTTTCATTTTGGCTCTAATGGAGCATTGAGGAGCATGAGAATACAGGATAGTTAGGAATCTGTTGTTAAAGTAAGCCACTGCTTCTTCCAATGGAAGTTGTTTCAGGACAGACCAATTGCATGCATTGAGTTCCTCCTGAAATATGGTAGGGTTAAAGTTTTTATTGCTTCTGATTGTCTTGTATTTAGTTTTATGGGGTGTGTCTTGTTTAGGCCTAATTATATTGGTAAGACAGTGATCGCTTAGGTCATCAGGCAGAGTTCCTGACTTATACATTAGGGGGTGATGATTGATGAGTATCCAGTCAATGGTGCTTCCTTTGCTCTGGGTTTTACCAATCCTAGTAGGGGCGGTTATTATTTGTGTAAATCCATGAAGATTTAAATGGACTGAGGGCATTTCAGAGGAGCAGTTATTCCAATCAATGTTGAAGTCTCCAGGAACAATAGTTTCTTGTGGGTAATTAGTAGACAACCAGTATAGAATATTTTCTAGGGAGTCAGTATTCTTGCCTGGAGGTATATAGATGCAGACAATGTTTAGACTTTTGTGTTTATTAAGTTGTACTTTAGTGATAATTTCTGCATTATTAATTTGTGGTGGTTGTAGGGTGTCTTTAGTGGGGGTAAGGGTTGATTTGTACAGTACAGCTACCCCTCCACCCTTCTTCGTGGTCTGGTCTAGTCTAACTAAGTTATACCCTGGGGACAGAATTTCATGGTCTTTGGTAGTCTGTTTTAACCAAGTTTTGGTTAGGCAAAGTATGTCAGGGGAGTGGACTGCTAAGAGCGCATGGAGATTATGTACTTTATTGTTTATGCGTCTGATATTTCCCATACTTACAAGAAAGAGGGAATGGAGAAGGAGATTAGAGGGACGATTAAGATGGGGATGATATGTAAGCCCTACTGTTGTATAAATGATGCAATAAATGGAGACTGGGGATACTAATTTGGAAGTGTAATGAAATTTCCGTTTATTCCTCTGACTGTGAAGAAGTTACATTTGATTGTTTAAAAAGGATTTTTAGGTTATGTGTAGAATGATAGAAGGAGTGAATATTCTTGACGTACATTGGCAGGCTTTCCCTGGGTTGGGGCTGCTACTGCCAAGAGACTGTGAACAGTGGAAAGTAGTCTGTTTCTTGGGTACATAATGTTAGACCAGAACCAGGAATAAATATAAGGTTGTAATAAGAGTTTCAAAGTCTGAGTAAGCTAGCTATTGCAGGGAAATTTTGTTAAAGAACTTTGTAGGGTAAGGAGTATAAACATAGTCTAGGTTTTTGTTGAAAGGGTAATCAAGTTACCTCAGCTAGGATTTTACAGTCATTGTTATTTTTCAAGGGTTAGGGTGATAAATCTGCAGATGTTTTATTGGAGATAAAATGGAGGAAAGAAATATTGTGTTGAGACATACTTTCTATGATGGTCAGGCTGTATTCAAGCTAGTCAAGCAGGACCTCTTTTGCTATAGTTTTTCTACTTTCTGGCAAAAGGAGGAGGAGGGAGAACCCTTTAGTCTAAAATAAAAGTGTTAATTTTAGATTTGGTTAAGTGTATGTGGTATTTGAAGTTAATATTTTGTTTAAGCCAAATCCCAATGTATGAGAAGTGTTTGACTCTTTCATGGGGTTCAGAGTTCCTATTGCAGATGGACTTGGTAGAGAAACTGAGGATACATTTTGTTTTATACCAAAGAGCATAACATTTTTTGTCTATTAGCCAAGTAGATAGGTTATTGATGTCTTGTTTTAAATCTTTGCTGATGATGGAGGATGGGTGATGGAATTCATAAATTACCATGCTGGCTAGGTATAAGATGATGAGAAGGTTGAGTAATTCTGAGGGATTCTTGTTTATAAAGAAGACTACTGGTGAGGGAACTGATCCTTGAGGATCACATTGGGTTAGTATAGTAGAGGATGTTGTACAGCAACCTATCCAAACTACAAAGTGCCTGTTGTAGTGATAGCCTTTGAATCGGTTAAGAACATTATTACTAAATCCTGCATACTTTAGGTAATTTCAAAGAAGGGCATGGACTGTCAGGTCAGACAGTTTGGTTAAATCAATGAAAACTGCAGAAGTCAGGAGATGTTTATCCATGCTTTGAACATTGTAGCCAGTCAGAGTGTACAAGGCCGTCAAGATACTCCTGCCAGACCCAAACCCATTTTAGTGTTTCAGTTATTCTGTAAGTTATGAGAGTATCAGTTTTCGAGAACCCATTTCCTGGTGTGGGAAGTATTCATATTTATCTGAAGATAGTGTCATTTTGGGTGTTTATTAACTCTTGCTATGTTTTATCAAACGTTTGCCTCCCATTATCAAATCCACATTGACCACAGTTTACCAGTCTTGGCTTTAATTTATTTGTCTTTTTTCCAAAATTGCAGCAATTAATTTATGATTCTTATGCAACACCAATATTTTATCTGTATGAAGATGGCAGAATTACCATCTTCTTCCACCTTTGACATCACTGTCACTACTACATCTCTCCATGACATGGAATGTGTTTGGCTTCCAGTACAACATTATAGAAATGTAGTAATCTAGGCAAAATTTCCTGCAGTTGTAAATTGCAAAATTAAACTGTGGGTCCATCATTACCTGTAGTCTTTCCTCTTGCCCATCTTTATACTCTTTGCTGGACATTATATTTCTACCTAAACACTGACCCATGCATCTTATTTAAGAGCTGCCGTATTCTACATCCTCCTTTGCTATGTTTTGTGACCGAGTTAAACTGCATTATGCTCTTACAATGTAAACCATGTGGAAAGCCAGTATGAGATACAATTGCTGCCTTGCTTGTTTTGTAAATGCTACAAAAGGTTCCTTCAGCTGGACGCATGCATGCATATCAACATGCTCATGGGACCATTAATGTACTGTATTTCCTTCCATTTTAATAACTACCTGGAGTCAGTTATGTCATAATATTTTAAATGTTAATATTTGAGTATAACAAAGAAGTAGAGATTTATCTTCATGAGTATATAAACTTAATTAAACGTAGAAGTTATTGTCATTTTCAGCAGTACAGTTTAATATTTTAATGAATACTGTGAGTGACATGAATTCAACGTTGCAGAGTTTTAATATCACTGCTAATTTATATGTATTGATAATTTAGAGTCAGGATTGACTTATTTTTATTTATTGTTTTTCTTGCTTGGGAAAGTCTGATTAGGAAGAGTTAATTTACAGCAGAGGTCTGGGGAGAAACTCCATAGTAAATTTTTCTAAAAAGGTTAAAAACTGGTACCATAGTAATAAGATCATTAAAAATAAACTAAAGAACAACCTTGGCAGAACAATCAGAGCTACTGCAGTCCTACAAGGGAACAGGAAGCTGCTTCCTGAGGGCTCATCTGCTTTTCTACTCTGGAAGCAGTCAGGGCTAATCTGTTCCTCCATGTTTCCTCATGGATGCCTATGATACAGGACAGTGGGTGAAGACAATTATATCTAAAGGCAATACAGTTCACTACCTCTCTCAACCCAGAGCTTATTATTTCCTTTTTTAAACATCTTTATCAAATTATCACTTAAGACAAAGGCACACATACATTAATAGAACGGAAAACAAACCATATTAACTGTTTTCCATTTGTATACATTATATATTACATATATTTTCTTTCTTTATAACAACTGTCTTTTAGTCCTACATTACTTACATTGCTTAATTCCTGCTCCTCCTCCTCAACATTATTCTGCATGTATTGTTCCCACAAATCCTATTTATTTGTATGTAATTTGCTTCTTTCCTTTTCTAAGGCATGCAATCAGTCATGAGGGACTTGGGCACCCAGGTTGACAGCAACCTGACTTTTGACTACCATCTTGCCTCCATTGTACAGAAGGTTTTCTACATGGCCCACCTCATAAGTAAGGGTATTTCATCCAGGAACAAGGAGGTCTTAACATCCCTATACTCCTCCCTTATCAGACCCATTATTGAGTACAGTGCCACCCTCGGCACATACCTTGCCAAGCACATGCAGCATCTGGAGAGACCACAGAGGTTCCTGATCAGGAAAATCCAGGCTCTCAAACACCTGTCCTATACTGATAGGCTAAAAGCCCTGTCCCTTTACTCAGTCTCGTACAGACTGCTCAGCGATGACCTGTGTCTGACATACAAGGCCATCTCAGACCCAGCCTTGATGGAGTTGCTGCATATCAGTAAGTCAAACTCCACTCATGTAACCTGCACGTAAGGCTTCAACCTGGTCTCTGACATTAATAGAACTTGTCGCCAGGATAGATTTCTGTCCCAAAGACTCCCCCATCTATGGAATAGACTCCCTCTCCATGTCAAGCATAGTACCTCTCTAGCCCTCTTTAAGAGGAACCTGGACGACTGGATAGGAAACAGAAAATACTTACTGACTTATTTTTATGTAGAACACTAGCTACTCATAGATGATTGGTACCTGGAGTGTTTGCCCATATTAGATGTTTTTGTGAATTCAAGTTTAAGCAAAATGAATAATAGAATTCTGCCATTCTCTTTAATACATTTGCGACCATCATTTGGTTATACCATCTCAAATTAATTAAGATGGAATTTTCAGTCAGTTACAAGCTAGAGCTATGTTTCTCCACTTTCTGATGGCAGTTTATGGGATAAAGGCTGGCTAGTGTCTTTTGTGCTGCCAAGTTTAATTTAATTTTGCTTGGTGGAGACTTGTTGGCTGCTAGTAGCTTTTGACTTTGCATGAGTGGTAATGCTGCAGTGTATTTGCACATTGCCTAAATTGTACTGATATTAATAAAATGAAATGGACTGAATGTGGAATAAAACAAAACAAAAAACAGTAACCGTGACTGCACAAAACATTAAAAATACACATTTTCAAATAAGAATATTAAAATGACATACTAAAAGTAGTACTGGGGTGGTGGTGCTGCGGCAGTGTTGTCGCCTCACAGATAGACGTTGCCCTGTTCGATTCTCAGCTACAGCATCTTCTGTGTAGAGACATGCGTGAATGGGTGTATCTTCGTTGAAGGTTGTGTGTCAGGGCTGGCAACTCAGCACGTAAAAATCTACTGCCAATCATTAGCGGACCAGAGTTCTGCTGTCGCGACCCCTAACCGGGAAAAGCCGAAAGAAACAACAAAAAAAATTACATACTAAAAGTAAAACTATAAAGCTTAAATATTATTGATATATAAACTTTGTGTTTTCCCTCTTATATATTCTTTTTCCAAGATCACTGCAATATTTCTGAAAGGAATTCCTTCCCTTAGTGCTTATGATGTATCTTGCATGGGATCAACCATTTACTTTACTTGATTAGAGCCATTTTCAACTAAACACGGTTGACTGTCCATGTTATGATCACACAGAGCTCAATAAAGAGCTGTATTTCTGCTTGCACCACTTTGCACCAACTCTTTGTGACTAGCCATTTGCTGTTTCACCAGAGATTTCAGTGACGTTACTCTTATATAGATGCTATAAACAAGATAGTCTTGTTTTGTTGTTAGCTGGTCTTGCTATCTCATACTGCCTCAGACTATTGTTTGGACCTTAGCTTCATTCCAAAAATAACCTGCAGAGGATGTTTTTCAAACTTCATTGAAATGAGCTTGTTTAGTCCTACTGAGCGTGTTTATTATTCTAGAATGTCAAAGAGGGAAGTTTGGCTGGAGATTTGTAATTTTGTTCACTGTCTGCTTTCTGGAGATAAACATGCTATTTTCCAGAAGTGATTTTCTGGTTTTGACCCACTGAAAATTTGACTGATCTCAGCATTTACAACTCGACTATTCTTGGAAGTAGCCTGGTCTGTTGAGGCCACATTGTAGAACTACAGCCTGATAGGATAGGAGCACTGATGTGAGTATCTTGAGGCTTGCCTGAAAACAGGGACTCATTTTTTCCACAAAGACTAGAGATGCATACCACTAGAGATGCATTTCTGTCCTAGTGTACTAAAGGATTTGTAATGCCTTGACAAAAGTTCTCCAATTTTCTTTCTTTAGAGGCTACCAATGTAACTTCATACAGGGACTGCAAAAAAGCAAACCTTTGACCCAGTGCACTTTATAATCTGACTTTCAAGTAACCTGATTTGCTGCTTGAATTTCCTAACATGGCAATTTTATTTATTTAGCTTAAGTTTAAAATTCATTATTATTTCAAACTGGCATAGCTTTGGCTAAAATATTGTTCAGTTTACATAGACTGTTTATCTAAAAATGTGGGAGGGTGAGGATTTGATTTATCATCAGGGCCAATTGCTGGCTGTTTGATAGAACTCCAGCTAGCAGGGTGTTTTTTGACTGTATGTTTTCAAAAATTTCTGTTAATTTTAGCCGTTTCAGATTAGTATAGGTACCCTTTCTCCCCTCCTATCACTTTGCCATTGTGTTTAGGTTTCTAGTAGTAGTTAGTTTAGTGTAGTTTGTCTGTGGTGCCCCTTCCCCCTTAGTCAGTCTAGTGTGGTGAGTGCGTGTGTTGTTAGTTTACAGAAAGAAAGTTTTTCCTGTTTTTTTCACTTTCTTCTTTAAGCATAGCTGAAAAGCTTATTTTTAAGTGCTGCACAGAGTGTGGCCATAAGCTCTTCCAAGTGGATGTCCACACTCTGTGTGTATTGTGCTTACGTGTGGCCCACCTGAATGTGGATTGCTCCATTTGTGTGGGGTTCAACCCCCGAGCCTTGAAGGACAGAAAGGCCAAGTTGGTCCTCAAAGGTCTTCTGCCTGCCACTGAACCTCCCTCCTTGTCCTCGGCTTCAATCACAGCAGCTGCTGTGACTGCCTCTCCTGCTTCTCTGCCTCTGGCCTCCCCTCCCTCCCAGGCTGGGACTTAAACTGTGGCATCTAAGCCTGTGGTGGCAGAG
This sequence comes from Protopterus annectens, assembly GCF_019279795.1. Lineage (NCBI taxonomy): Eukaryota > Metazoa > Chordata > Ceratodontiformes > Protopteridae > Protopterus > Protopterus annectens. Next base: position 415,209,872 of record NC_056728.1, read on the forward strand.
CAGAGGAGAAGTAGAGAGTGGGAGAGAGAGAGAGAGAGTCAAGGACGAAGGAGAAGAGGAAGAGGTCCCCGGACCTCTCGTCACCAAACAAGTCTGTTTATATCTGTGACTCCCCTCGGCTCCAGTCTCCGAGGTTCTCCTCGGAGCTGGAGGAGGCACGTCTAGTCTCCCGCGACTAAGCTCCCTGACCAGCTAGGTCAGATTCTGTGGCCTCGTCATGGTCAACCTGTTCTGTATTGGACATGGATCTGGATAAGATAATGAAGCACTTTATCCGTACACAGATCCAGATGGGGTCTTGTCAGCCCCCCCCTCCCTCAGGAGGGGGGAGCTCGCTTCCCTTTTTTCAGCCCATTACTCCTTCCCCTGATCCGACCTTTGGCTTCATAGTTCTCAGATCTCAGGTTGGCCTTGGTCGGGGGGGGGGTCGGCATCGACGGTCCTCACGTCCTTGACGCCGGCAGCTGCCTGGAGCATCTCGGATCTGACTAGTTCGGATCCAAGTCACTGTTGGAGCTGGAGCCTGGGTGTCGGATCTGAGGGAGTGGAACCTTTACCATCGGCTCCGATGTTGTTCCAGGTTCCCTCCCTCGGGGCTCCATCCACTTCGGGTCCGGCTCCGATTCTTGCATCTGACCCGGGGAGACCAGCCTCCTTATTGGCTTTCCAGGAGGTCTGCTCTCCTTCGGCATTCAATGTGGTAGAATGGGTCCTCTCCATCTGATCGAGACCCCTGACTGCCCCCTCACCAGGAGATCCTGCACTAGCGGTGAGGTTGGTCTGCCCCCAAGCCCTCCTCTGAATCTGTGTTTCTGGAGGCTTTCAGCACAGGCCTGTCTATGTCTTGGGTGTCCCCTCCCATGAATCCTTTAGTGGATTTGATCACCTCGCGGGCATGGAAGGAACCAGATACCATGGAGCTGATCCCCAAGCACCCCGATAAGGTTTTAAGTCTCCCTATTGACAAGCCTTCATGGAACAAGGGTTCCCCAGTGGATGCTATGGTGGTAGCAGCAGCCACAAAGAGGGAACTATCTCAGGAAAGTTCCTCGGTCCACCCTCCTGACCGAGAGTCACAGATGATGGACCGCCTAGGGGAGTGGGTGTATGCTTTAGCTACCTTTTCAATATGGGTACTAAACTACTTGGCCCATGTCAAGAGACTCCAATGAGACCTGGTGAAGGAGCTGGAGGTGTCTCCACCCAAGTCCATGTCGCAGGAGGAGAAGGCTTCATTCTCCATGAAAATGGCCACTCTGAGAACAGTATCAAATACATCCATGTGACTCCTCTCCCATGCTATGGAAGGAGGGGCTAGGGCGGCTGGGTCCAGCGTGTCCGTGAGGCGTAATGCCTGGCTCAGGTTGTGCCAATTTACCGAACCCTTTAAGGTGTCCTTTGCCAATGCCCTTTATGACGGCTCAACTCTTTTCAATAAGACCATCAAGGAGACACTAGTCCAGAGTGAGAAAGACGGGAAGACAATGTCTGCCATTGGGATCTGCTTCTCTAACCCTCAAAGGTCCTTTTCCCGGAGCCAGAGAGGGCAAAAGAAGATTTGGGTCCAGAAGTCTCAGTATTCCTGGGACACTCAGGGCTCTTCTTTCCCTAGAGGCAGAGGGAGGACAGAATGGATGCTGGCCCAGAGGTCGAGGGGTTCCGCAAAACTTTGGGTCTTGAGAACCTTTCTTGGACAGACTCGGGCAGCAACCCTGAGGGGTTGCTTGACTGCTCTACTCTGGAGGCAGTCAGGGGATGATTGTCCTTGCACCCAGCAGCATGGGAGTCCATAACAACAGACCGCTGGGTGCTTCAAATCATATCCAGAGGATATTCTGTCCCTTTTGTGGGTTCCCCCATATCTCCCAAACACCTCCTGGATGTTCCACCCATGCAAAGGGAGGCAGCAGCACAGGAAATTTCCAAGCTGCTAGGAAAATGAGCCATTGAAACCGTCCTCCCAGATCAGTCTGGCTCAAGCTTGTACTCCAAGTTCTTTTTGGTGCCAAAGAACACGGGGGACTTAAGGCCCATTCTGGACCTCTCTACCCTGAACCTGTCAGTTACCAAAGAAAAGTTCCGGATGGTCACACTACAGTCCATCATGCCGTACCTGCAGGAGAGCGACTGGATGTGCTTGTTAGATCTCCAGGATGCTTACTATCATATAAAAATGCACAGAAGCTCCAGGAAGTTCCTCTGATTCCGGCTAGGGGCCAATCATTATCAGTTTTGAGCCCTACCCTTTGGTCTCACCACAGCCCCCAGGGTGTTTACCAAAGTGATGGAGGTGGTAGCGGCTCACCTGAGGCTTCAGGGGATTCAGGTCTATCCATACCTGGATGATTGGCTCCTCGCTGCTTCCACCAGGCATCTACTTTCCCAAACCGGGGACTACTTTCTCACTCTTGCCCTGAGTTTGGGTATCACAATCAACACATCCAAATCTCTACTAAAGCCTATACAGGTGATAGTCTACATTGGTGCTAGGATAGACACACTCCAGGGCAAAGTGTTCCTGACCTTGGAGAGAGATCAAAACCTCATGATGCATGTCTCCCTAATTTACCATTCTCACCTCCCGACAGCGGAATCAGTGTTGAGGGCCCTAGGCTCGATGGCGGCAACCATAACTCTCCTTCCATGTGCTCGGCTACACATACAGATTCTTCAGTGGACTCTGGCAGTTCATTAGTCCCTGTTGTCTTATCCTGTCCACCTAAGTTAAGTTTGTCTGTCATCCCTCATATGGTGGATGAGCTCTCCGAACATTTTGGAGGGACGACCCTTCGTTCCAGCTCTGGCCAAAACCACAGTGACCACGGATGCCTCCCAACTCGGCTGAGGGGACATTGTTCAGGCAGGACAGTCCAAGGCCTGTGGTCACCCATAGAGACCAGCTTGCATATCAATGTCCTAGAGATGAGGGCAGTTCTTCTAGTGTTGCAAGCCCTTCATGCCTTTCTTCCTCAGGGGATGATTGCTATTCAATCAGACAACATGTCGGTAGTCTGGTATATCAACAAACAGAGAGGGACCAGATCTTATCCCCTTTGTCGCAAGGCCATGAGAGTGTGGGAATGGGTGATCTCCACCGGTCGCTTTCTTATCGCAAAGCACATTCCGGGATGGTCCAACATTCTAGCGGACAGGCTAAGTCAGACCATTCTGATGCCTTACGAGTGGTTTCTAAATCCGTCAGTAGCAGAACAGATCTTCAGCTAGTGGGGTCAACCTTGCTGTAATTCTTCGCATCTCCTTCCAATGCGAAGTGCAGCAGGTTTTTTGCTCTGAATCCCCTGCCGGGGGATTTCTCCAGAGACGCTGTAGTTCAAGCTTGGCCTCCCAGTCTTCTGCATGCTTACCTGCCAGTTCCTCTCATCCTGAGGTTTCTGCAGAAAGCTTGTCAACTGGGGAGCAAGGTGATCCTCATTGCCCCATTCTGACCTCGGCAGGTATGGTTTCCTTTTCTTTGGTCTCACCTTATGGCTCCACCTTGGATCCTAGATCCCATTCAGGATCTGATTTCACACCCATCAGGGGTACCTCATCTGAGTCTGGACAGCCTGAAGCTCGCGGCTTGGTTGCTCCAGTTCCCGTGATTGCTAGAACTCCCGGACTTTCCTCTTCAGTTAAGTCCATTTTGGTGGCAGCTCATAAGTCATCAACCAGAAAGGTTTATCGCAGCAAGTAGAAATGTTTTTCTTTCTGGGCCTCTCAGAGGAGTTTAGAGCCTTTCACGGCACCTGTTTCCACCATTCTTGAATTTCTAGCTGACATCTTCCAGCATGGTGCTAACTCTTCTACTGTCAAAGTTCAGTTGGCTGCCATTTCTCATATTCGTGTGGGCGAGAATTCTGCATCCTTGGCATCTTCTAGACTGTGTAAAGCCTTTATTAAAGGCATTTTTTTATGACCCCCCCCCCCAGTCAAAGATCCTGTTCCCCCCATGGGACATTACTATGGTTCTCCAAGCTCTGATTGCCCTGCCTTTCGAGCCTGCCGCTACTGCTGATCTAAAATTTCTGTCATGGAAAACAGCTTTTCTGGTCACTATTGCCTCTGCTAGAAAGGTTTTGGAATTACAGGCCTTGTCCATCAAATTTCCGTACATAATTTTTCATAAAGACAGAGTTTCCCTTCAAACTAATCCATCTTTTCTTCCTAAGGTGGCATCACCAGTCAATATCAGTCAGACTATAAATTTGCCTGTGCTCTTTCCCAATTTTACCAACAGGATGGAATACAAATTACACATGTTGGATGTTCACAGACAGTTACGATTCTATTTACACAGGACAAAAAATTTTTGTAAATCTGATCAATTGTTTGTTTCGTTCTATAGACTCTTTTTGGGCAAACCTATTTCCAAGGTCACTATAGCTAGATAGATTTTTTCATACATCCTGCAGGTCTATAAGGACAAAGGCATGTCTCCTCCAGGTCAGGTTAAAGCTCATTCCACTAGGTTCATGGCTACATATGCAGCTTTCTGGTCTAGGGTGTCTTTGGATGACATTTGCTCTGCATCTGCTTGGTCCTCATCTCATACGTTTATCTCCCATTACAAATTGGATTTGACTTCTAGAAGGAGAGCATCCTTTGGCTCCATGGTGCTCCTGAATATCCTTCTATGAGGGCCACCCAGGAATTTAGTAGCTGAGGACTCTGTCCCACAGGTTGAAGATCAAATGAATAAACCACTTCAGATAAAGAAGTTATGTACTCACCATAACATTCCATCTGAGTAGCTGTACTTCATTTATCTTCAACCATCCCTCGCTCCTTCCCCCGGACCTTTGATGCATGTTCAGCCTACGGGCTGTAGTATAGGTCACAAGTATATTATCAGGTCGGGTTATAAGTGTAGGTTCGGCAAACTCGATCTGGGGATGGAAGGCAGGGGAGGTGTATTATGGGTAAGGGGAGGAGTCTGGAGCTCGAGCTGATACTAGTAATCTTTGCCAGCTCGGATCCGATACTGGTCCGTATTCCCACAGGTTGAAGACAAATGATGTACAACTACTCAGATGGAACATTATGGTAAGTATATAACTTTTTTCTTAGTATTATGGATGGACTATAGTTACCTTTGCTACCCTTTAGATGACATTCTCTCAACTTGATATTTCACAAAGGTGTGGTGACTGTTGTGATGAAGTTGGATCACTTGCATTGACTATGTGCTGCTTTGTTGCATCACAGAATGTTGCAGCTTTAACATTGTGTTTGTTTACATGTTTTTGATGTTTTACTGTCAGAATCTGTCAAAGGTATTTTGGTTGATTGTGAGGTCATGCAACTCAGAAAAGAGGGAAAAGGCAAGTTTCTTATTTTTTTAACAGTCTTCCATTTTCTCAGAGGCATGTGAAGCTTTATCATATATATGGAAACTGAGGTGTGTGGCAACAGAGATGCCGCACTGAGTGATGCAGGAGATACAGACCTCCTGCAGCAAAACTGGTGCAGTGTTTGGTGAGTTTTGTTTTTTTTGTTAGTTAAGATGACAGTTTGTTGTTATTTAGATATTTCAGTTACAATGTTTTGCATCTCACTTAAGGTAGACACAGTATTTCATTATAGACCTGCTGGAACCAATATTATGGTCTGATCAGTTTCCCCTCCCCACAGGAAATGATGCAGTGGCTCAAGTAATAGCACCCAGTTTGCCCGTTTGTTTTGTGGAGATTAGAAATGGGAATTCCTGGCTTAGGCAAAAGGTTTTAGCTCATTCATTTCTATCTGAGAAGTCCTATAGGCCTATCTGTCCCCGATGCTGAATATTGGGTGGTAGGGAGTAGGATAACTTGCTGGTCCTGTGGGACAGCCTACCCTCTACCCAGGTGGAGCACCCTCTTCCCGCTTAGATGTTCACTGACCTCCACAATTACTGCCCGTCAAAGGAGACCTCAGCTTACAGGTACAGGTGCAGCATGGGATCACAGGAAATGTAGGTCCATACTCAGTGGGTGAAACATTTATTGCTTCCACTAGGTGTCATCCAAGTGGTGGGCTTGAGCTGCACCCCTCCTCCCAGGATAGGTGAGCTGGCAGCAGCTAATGGTTATCATATTGATCACTGCTGCAGCAACCTTAGCTATATGGGGTATATCCCGCAAGGCTATAACAGCCGGCCAGCTTCCTAAGCTTCAGGGTACTTTTCACATGTCCAGACTGTCAGGCAGCTCAAGCTGAGCTGACTAAAAGAAAAGTTTGGGCTCCAGTCCCTTCAGAGATTTACTGTCACTGAAAAGTACACTCCTCTGAGGCTTTCAAGGATCGACTTGTGCTATTCCTTTGTGGGGCAAGATAAGTTCCCTTTGGGGAAAAAATCTTCCATTGAATGATTTTGTTTATTATTAATAACTTTCTCTTCAGGAAAGTTATTTTAAAGCTTGGAGTTTGTGTTTTAACTGACTGTCAGGAGACTGTACTATACTTTAAAGGGGAATGCTCTTTCTTCCCTTCTCAGTTTATAAGTTGTTTAAAGTAACTGAAAACATATTTTTCTGTGGAGAAATTGTATTTATTGTGCTTTGTGGGGCTCTCAAAGTATTTTAAAGTGCTTTTTACTATGTTTTTGAAAAAAATTACTTTTAAAGGCTGTGTCCATTAGCTGAACCTCAGCCACTGATCTTTTACCCTGGATCCCCTTGATGTTTCACTTACAGCACCTATGGATCAGGTGTTAGCCACATCCTTTGTGGCTGTTGGGGTCCTTTCAGTGGACAAGGGAGAGCCACTCTTGTAGGTCCTGGGAGAGGGAACAGGGAATGCTTCCCTGTTTTGTCAGAATGCTATGCCCATCCATGGGGAAGCTGTTGCTGCCATAAATAACACTTTTGGTCCCATTTTTCTTATCAAAAAGACACAGAAAACTAAACATGTATCAACTCCTCCTCACTTAGCAGTTTACTGGGTCTGGCTCAGGATTTAATTCAGTGTATTGATCTTTCTTATAAAATAATTTCTGGTAAAAGAAAGAAGGATACCTCATTTCCTGAAGATATTCAAGATTCTGAATCTGGACAGGAAGGTAAAGGGACAGGTACAGGGTTTTCTCCTTACATTTCTGATTCAGACTCAGAGGAGAGCTGTGTTTCTGGTGCTTCCTTGTAGGGGGTTGATTCTCTTTCTCTGAGGCTATTTCTAGAATGTGCCAGTGTTCCACTGTAAGAACACTGAGGCTTCTCAGTCCCTAAGAAAATACTATGAGCTGTTACAGAAAGAATTTCCAGAACCTTCACCAATTTTGTCACCTTTGGAGGATTATTTTGTTATTGTCTACAATGTCCTGTCAGTCAGCCAGCTGCCCCTAAAAAGGCAGATAGGATGTGTAAAGTTCCTCAGTCTGTTAAAGGACAACAATGGGATTATATTATTAAATGCTCAACTTCTCTGTCCTTTTTCTCCCTATTTATTGTCCCTGCTATGAATAAACAATACAGCATTTAAAATATTTGAAATTGACTGTTTCTCTCCACTAGAACAATACCTTACAGTACTGTGGTGATTTCATTTTCAAAAAACTGTTATCCCGCCCTGGAAAATTCTCCAATTCACTGATGTCATCAAGACCACTGAATACAGGTAGTTTTCTGGCCAATTCCCTCCCCAAACTGAAATCACCATTACCATCCTAAAAACCCACCCATGCTGTGATGCCACATCTCCCTGGTCATTCCCCTACCCATATAGAAAGTAAAGACTAAAACAAGGAAACAGTACATGAGTCAAGTCTCCTGCTGTGAGCTGTCAGTCACAGCAGATAGCTCAAATTACCCTTAGCACTTTGACAGCTAGGGAAGTTAGGTGTGAAGGGGGATGAGAGATGAGTCAAAGTAGTACAATTCAGGCTTCACAAAAAAAAACTGTAGTTTAGCCATTCTAAAAAGAAGCAGCAGTAAAAAGCACTTTGAAAGTCTGTTCTGTGACATTTGCACTGTTTGTGTTTTGAGTAGTTATTGAATGGCATGAAATGTTACTTAAAACTAACTGACCATTTAAAATCAATGCAGTGACAGAAACTTTAGGAAGAAAGAGGCCTGCATGATGTAACTTTTTACAGATGAGCACTGCATTGTGGGATACCTAGAGGTAGACTAAACAATCATAATTACTTCAAGATGCCAGACCCCATGTGGTCAGACAGAGAAATTACATATAAAAATATTTAAAAACCTGTAAATAGTCACAGAGTGGTGTTAAAATGTAGGAAACACCAAACCATGATGAACTAAACATGTTTTTTGAGTCTGTGGGTGTGGTTCTCATTTACGTTTTTATACACTTTTCCAAAACCTGATCCAACAGCTATAGCGTTAATTAATCCTTTTGCTGCTAAACACTTAGTAGGATTTCTGATAAGGATGGGAAGATTATTGATAGGTATGGGGAAAAAGTGTATGCAACATTGTTTTTCAGAATTTTGAATTCTCAGGTTCATATGTTAAGGTTTGTCCTGCCATAGTGAAAGTATGAGGAATGTGTTATCTGCAGTTTCTTCTTGTAAGGAAAAATTTGCTTTAAATAATTTAATTTCTTCCATTGTTCAAGTCACTGCTCATTGTGTATATAGTGTGTGTAAAACTCTGCTGATACTTCTTCAAGGGCTGTGGCCACTGGTACTGTTTTGAGGAGATTTGCATGGCTGCATTCTCAGAACTTCCTAGATGATATTAAAAATGAGATTTTAAATTCTCCTTTTGATATAGATTTAGATCAGATGTTGTCAGTCTTCAACTATTCTTGACTTGTTGGTATGGATCTGAGCCTCGGAACCAATTCGGCCATTATCTAACTCGAGTCAGCCAGAAAAAAAAAATCTCTTGAGCTACTAGTCTACCCACAATGCCCCTCTCTACATTACCTCAGATCTTGTTTGCCACTCTTACAGCAAGACATGTCAGCTGACTCCTCTCTTGTAGCTAAGTAAAACTTTAATTTTTTACTTGATTCTCCACTACTGTTGTTGGTATTTACTTCTTATCCTTATAATCATTACATTTTCTGGTCTACCTTAGTGTGAGTGTATTTATTTCCTTCCTTTTACCATTGGTAATTCCTTCTACCATCATTGGTAGTTCCCTTACCCCTTCTACTGTTGGGTAATCTTTCTATCATTGCTGGCATTGCTGTTCTTTGTGCTGTGATTGTGTGTTGACCATTTCTTCTTCCTTTTTTTTTTCTGCCTCTCCCAAGGTTTTTTTTATTTAGGGCGATGGTGGATAAATTTAAGATTTCCACTACTGGTTTCAAACAATGTAAAGAGTGCAACAGAAAAATGCCAAACTCTGATGGTCACAGGTATTGTGTATACTGTTTGAGTGTGCCTCACTTAAGCACTGATTGTTCTACCTGCCAGGGATTGAGTAATTGCTGTTCTTTGTGCTGTGATTGTGTGTTGACCATTTCTTCTTCCTTTTTTTTTCTGCCTCTCCCAAGGTTTTTTTTATTTAGGGCGATGGTGGATAAATTTAAGATTTCCACTACTGGTTTCAAACAATGTAAAGAGTGCAACAGAAAAATGCCAAACTCTGATGGTCACAGGTATTGTGTATACTGTTTGAGTGTGCCTCACTTAAGCACTGATTGTTCTACCTGCCAGGGATTGAGTAACATAGCACTGGTAGAACAAAGAAATAAACTTATTCTCAAAGGGCTCCTTAAAGCCCCTTTTGAGGAAGCCTTGTCCAGGGCTGACCAGTCTCCTCCAGCCTCTGGTTCCAAAACTTCCTGTTTAGTGCCATCATCTCCCTCAGCACCTACTGTTAAAAAGTATAAACATGTATCTGTAGGTTCCACTTCGGAACCGAGAGCTGAGGCTCCAAAGACTTTGGAACGGACTGAACCTTCAGCACCGTTATCTTTACCGGTGCCATTGTCACTGATTTTGACATCCAGTCAAATTAAGACTTCACCCGAAATGACTGTAACTACGGTTCCAGCACCAGCACTGACTGTGCCGTTGACACTGTTTTCGGCATCCACTCAAATTATGACTTCACTCAAAATAGCTGTGACTACCGGTCCGACATTTGCACTGACTCTTACTACTATCATGTTGGCACCTATACCTCCCACAGCTCCGCAAACTGTGCTGAAGATTGATATTTCTATTTAGCCCAGGACCATTTATTCCCCTCTATTGATCCCTCCTTGGGTCAACTCCCTAGTCCCTTTCTAGAGCATCCTGAGTCTCCATCTGCATTATCTGTGCACTCCACTAGAAGTCTCTCAGAAGTGGATATAGTAAGGTTTATAGATTAGATCCTGACAGCCACGGATCTTCTCCCATCTTCTCAGCCCTCTCTCTTCTGGAGCAGGAGTCTTCTCTCCTTTGACTCCATCCTGTTCTCCTCCCCTGACCTCTTCAAGGGTTCTAGAGCACTTGACTCCAACTTCACAGATTCCAGTAACTTCTGCGCTGACAAACTTTTTATCTTTGACATCGGGTTTGACTCTGACTCCTTTGGTGCCTTCGGGACCGTGCCTTTGCCGTTTGGCCTGAGGGGGTTCGAGTTGACTCCGATTTTCTTTTTATGAATCTGTCCTGCCTGTTTGGACTGCACTGACAGAAGACCTGTCCTCAGTTCTGGTTTGTCAGGTGGGTCTTTCAGGGCAGAGTGTGACCCCGGTTCTGAGTTTGTCTGTCTTGGATCTGGGCTCCCATCCCTCCTCAGGGGGCCCTGCCTTTCAAGCCAAGGAAAGAGCCTCATTGAAGGCTACTATGCTGAGGCGCTAAGCTGTAATAAATTTCTTCTCTGAACTGGCGTTGTTTTTTCAGGCTGTTGCCTTTGCTCTTTTTCGTTGTTTTTGTGAAAGAGCCTTGGCCACTGCCTCATCTCAGGTGCCTCCTGTGTTACCAGAGTTTTACCCTTTGACCCCAGGTTTATCGGCTCTACCACCAACTTCTACCCCTGGACAGCGAGCACCAAGGCGACAAGACTTACCTGCTAAAGGACTACCCTCTTCCGAGTCTTCTTGAGATGCTGCCACTGAAGAGCCATCTTGGAAGATATCATGTAAGAGGAAACACCTTGATTCTTCCAAAGAATCCATCACAGAAGACACAGATTTTGATAAGGGGGATGGATCCTCCTTGTTTGGGCCCAAGGTTAAAGAAACTCTATCCAGGTATGAGAAGGGTAGAAAGACTCTGTCTGCTGTGGGCGTATGTTTTTCTACTCCTCAATGATCCTACACCAGGAATCAAAGGTGTGGCACAATGTGGTTCAAGAATCCCCAGAAGCCTTTACAAGACACACATGGTACGGAGGCCCCTTGGGCAGAGGTGGGATGGAAGATGCCATCCCAGAGACAGGGGTGGTCTGCAGAATCAGAGTTCCAGGAAGTCCTTCTCTGCTCAGGCCTAACAGCGCTCCTGAAAGGGGGCCTGACTGCATGCCTCTGCGGGCAGTTGGGGAAAGATTCCCCTTGCACCCAACTGTCTGGCGATGCATAACTACCAATACCTGGGTGCTAAGGATACTTCTAGAGGCTATTTAATTCCCTTTACCCTTTACCTGAGAACCCAAGCAAAACTCCCCAACGTTTCACCCAGTCAGAGGGATCAAGCAGCATTAGAAATAAAAAGTTGCTAGAAAAAGGAGTTATCCGGGAAGTCCCATCAGACCAATTAGGATCGGAATTTTACTCAAGATTCTTTTTAGTGCCAAAGAAAACAGGGGACTGGTGACCAATTTTGGATCTCAGCATTCTAAACAAGTTTGCTCAACAGTCAAAATTCCAGATGGTCACAGTTCAGTCAATACTCCCCTTCTTAGAGGAAAATGATTGGATGTGCCTTATCGACTTTCAAGATGCATATTACCACATAAAGATGGACAAGCGCTCAAGAAAGTTTCACCACTTCTGGCTAGGAGCCAGTCATTACCATTTCTGAGTGCTCCCTTTGGTCTCACCACAGCCCCCAGGGTGTTCACCAAATGTATGGCAGCAGACACAGCTCACTTGACACTGCATGGATTCCTAGTGTTTCCTTACCTAGATGACTGGCTACTCGCCACTTGCACAAGGCATCTACTTCTACAAACAACGGCCTTCATTTTGGAGCTATCTCAACAACTGGGCATCATGGTCAATCTTGCAAAGTCTCAACCAACCCCTTCTCAGGATATGGAATTCATAGGAGCTCATCTCAACACTTTGTCCTGTGTGGCATCGCTACCCTATCACAGGTTGCAGAAAACAGAATCACAGGTTCATCCTATTCTTCATTCGGGCAAAATACCTGCTTTGCAGATTCTGCAGGCGTTGGGCTCCATGGCAGCAGCGATTACGTAAGTCCCACTGGCAAGGTTTCACATGAGACTTCTTCAATGGCTGCTTGCGAACCAGTGGTCTGTTTTAACCCACCCCATGGATCACCTAGTCTTCATATCAAGCCGATGCAAAAAGTAGTTATCCTGGTGGATGCAGGCCAAAGAGATTCTTCTAGGCCATCCCTTTGTCCTTCCACAGCACAAGGCCATAGTGACCATGGATGCTTCTCAGATGGGGTGGGGGGCATTATATTGATAATACAGTCCAAGGCACTTGGTTCTCCTCCGAGGCCAATCTGCATAACAGTGTTCTAGAGCTGAAAGCTGTGCTTCTAGCATTGCAAGCGTTTCATTCTGCCTTACCTCAAGAAATGATAGCTATTCAATCAGACAACATGTCCATAGTATGGTACATCAATAAACCGGGGAAACCAAGTCCTTCCCACTGTGTTGAGAAGCCATTCGAGTGTGGCAGTGGGCCATAACTTCCAACTGCTTTCTGATAGTAACATACATCCCTGGGAGTTCAAATGTGATTATAGACAAACTGAGCAGGTGCATCATCATGCCTCATGAGTAGTCTCTAAACTCCAGAGTAGTGAAGAAGAGCTTTCTCTGCTGGGACGAGCCTTGCTGTGACCTGTTTGCTTCACTCCTAAACAACAAGTGCAACAAGTCCAGAAGCTACTTTGCCCTAATTCCTCCTCAGGGGGGAGTCCCCCAGGGATGCTCTTCTCCTCAATTGGCCCCAGGGTCTCCTTTACACCTTTCCCCCCATTTCACCCATTTCCCCTGATACCCCTTTTCCTCAAGAAAGCAACTCGGTTGAGAAGCAAGATAATCTTCATTGTACCTGGCCTTGACAAATATATTTTCCCTTTCTTTGGCCTCATCTGCTTCGATGACCGTGGATTCTGGACCCAGTTCTGGACCTTCTGTCCCATCCTCAGGGACTAGTGCATCCCAATCTACAGACTCTGAAGCTGACTGCTTGGTCATTCATTTTGCCATTCCGTCCCCTGTGTGACACATTCTGCTGGCATCTCATAAGCCATCCACCAGGATTTTCTATCATAGTAAATAGAAAATATTTTTCTATCTGGGCCTATGGTAATGGTCTGGACCCCTTTTCAGCACCAGTAGAAAACGTTCTAGAGTTTCTAGTGATCATTTTTGGTAAAGGAGATTCTAATTCCACTATTAAGGTTATTTTAGCAACTATTTAAAAATTACCGTGGGTCTGGATAAGGATATAACCCTGGGTGGGACACATGAAGTACAAAATGGTTATGGTAGAGCATGTGTATTGCAATATAACCATCTGACTAATAAAATAAAGAAGGCCCTGTTAAATAACTGGAACATTTTCAGAACAAATAATGAAGTTTTAGAGAAGGTTGGTGGGTGTCCTAGATTTGTTTCTAAAACTGGGGCAAATTTCAAAAAGCTTTTTGAATGTAAGCTAGAGGTAAGAAAACCAACAGACTATGGAACTAGGATATGTGGTAGTTGCAGTGAATGTCAATATATAATTAAGGTGACTTCCATAATACTCAATAACTGTTTAAGAAGTAAAATAATTTTCAAAACAGGAAATTGTAGCACAAGTAGGGTAGTATATTTAGAGGCATGTGAGGCATTCATTAAAGTGTAGAATTTATGAACACCTGAACGATATAAAAAATAAAAAAACTAAGTAACGCCCTGTACAAACATTCAATGATTTGCGCTTACTTTTCTAAATTTATGTTTGGTATATTAGATATTATTAGATTGGATCAAAGAGGAGGTGACTGGAAAAATTATTTGAAAAAGAAGGAGAATGAATGGCAGCTAAGATTGGCTGCAATGTTCCCTCCTGGATTAAATGATACAATATCTACTTCTCCCATCTTAAATGAAAGAGCTAATACTTTTTGATTAAAACTTTAAACAACTTTTCCATGAACTAGTAGGTACACCAAAAAGTGATTTTATTATATATGCTGTTATGCATTTAAAGATGGTGGTTTTATATATTTAAAGATATATTTATTAATTTATTACCATTTAATTGTATTTTTTATTAACCATTTCCTATGAACTTTGGAAACATGAAGATGGTTGGTTAAAGAATTATGATGGCATCTAATTGGGTTATTTAAATTGAAGAGGCAATGTACTGTGTTGTATTCTGATGAAGGCTCCTAAGATGAGATGAAAGCACTTAATACTGATTGTATATATTTTTTTGGTTTTATTTATTAAAGTTCTTCCCCTGAGTAGGTTATGTAACCTGGAGCTGGTAGTATACAAGACTTTAAATTCAGTAATTGGAAAAGGCCTAGCTTTTATACTAGACTATATCCTTCTAGTGCTAATGATCCAGAGTCTCTTATAATGTGATGGTTTATAGCCATGTTGTGAACTTTTTTGTTGACCCATTTGCTCCAACAGATGTACACCTTGACTGGTATGTGTTAGTCATGGAATGTCTGTAAGTTGTGAACTCTGAAGAAGAGGAAGAAGATTAGAGCATCCGTGGAGATGAAATTACTGTCTTGCAGACAAACATAGATTTGATGAACACTATGTTGTTTATCATTCCATAATCAGAAGATAAAATCAATATTTTTATCAGTGGATTTTTCTTTAGTTTTCAGTCAACATTTCAGGCTATTCCAAACTGTTGAAAGGCTTCAGTGTTCCATATGTCCAATAAATGTGATAGTATGAAAACTAAATGCCCTGAAAAATATGTTCCAATGTAATTTTAAGATAAAGTGCCAGACTGAGTACTCCAGCAGCACAGACATATCGTTGCAGCAGGTGTATTGCTTTTCAAATGGCAAGGTACACTAAAGTAGTTGCTTCATGAAGTGTGACTTGGTACTGCCATAGGAAGTTTTATCCTGTCCATGGGACTGACTTGTGACTTATTCTCCAAGTAGAACGTGATAGTGGCAAAAATGTATAAAAATAATATTGCTGCTAATAGGTGTCTTCATGGCACAGGCTGTCATATTTCTAAATGTCACCTGTCATTCATGTATAAGTAATTTGGAGAAACAGAAAGACTTTTAGTAAATGGCACTATTTTTTTTTGTGTGTAAGTTTGGAATCAGTTTGCATATTTTACAGTGTTGATATAATATGTTGAAAGAGCATATTGGCAAGCATGAAATAAAATAGAGAGGAACTGCACAGTTGTAATAGAATGAGTATGTTCTACAAGCACAACTGAATGTATGGTAGTTATATTAGCGAGGAAATATATTTTGCCACTGTATATAGTGTTAGATGTGACTAAGTAGTATTTTTAGTTAAAGACATTGGGATGTCTTGAAAAGTGACACTGAATTTAAATGTATTATTTACAAGAAATGTATCTCTCTCTGGAGGGGCAAAAATCAGTCATTTTTGTTAGCGACAGAAATCAACCTGTTTTGGTAGTTTACATAGAGATGAAAAGACCCAAGGGTCAGATTAGGTTTAGAAAAAATGCTTAGAAGGTCATTTTGAGTTGTGTGAACCACACATTCTGACTGTCAGAATACTGAATACCAACATTATCGACTGTCCAAACTTGCCCCCATTCCGAACCCATGTTAGCGCTTGATCCTGGGTCTGGGGTGGTAGGAAGTTTCGGTGTTCTTAATAGTTTTTGGGCTTGTGGGTATTCGTCATGCCAACTTTCAAGAAAAGGCTTTGGTTGATGTTCAACTCGACCTTCCAAGCACCAAGCATTCAGTCGTAAACCTTCAAGAAGACATACTTTGATATAAGTAACCTGCCAATATTTAATACTGACTTAGATACAGATATCAAAGGGTCACAGTGGAAGTGATAGGTTTTCAATTTGAGCATTTGTGTCACTGCTATTTCTTGGCTCTGTGGCACAGAGGGTTGGAGCCCTAACTGTAACCTAGGTGACCAGTGCTCGATTAGTGTCTTGAGCACTTGATGAGCCAGGCAGGGAGAGGGAGGAATGAAAGGGTGTACCTTGCCTGCTTTCTTCTCCCTAGAAGTAATGTGGATTTTTACACACATTTCAGGGCTTACTAGGTAGGTATGCTTTCCCTGTGGATAGTGGACAAACTATCTGCCATGCCTGGGGGGAGCTGAGCTGCATGAAGGAAAATGTCCCTTGTTGAATTGTGGGGATGCTCTTTGTGGACAGTCCATTGCACATCTCCTTCCATACACTTATGCTGAGTGTGCACAGGGAGTACTGTAGTTGAAAAAAAAACCCTGCATTTCCCAGATGGCTGTCTAAATGCTAACCTTTCCCAACACTCCTCACTGCACTGATGGAGAATAAATTGGCTGAGAGGGCTGATGATCACTAGTCAGCAGGGGAAAAGTGAAGAAATAAAATTGCCACTTCTTTTGACACATCCACTGATGAAAGTCTGAAAGGTGCTAATGTTACGTATGGCAAGAAGTAAGGCTTACCAAATATATCAGACTAAATGACATATCCAGAGGAGAACTGTAAGCATGTATTTAAGAGTTACTGTGCCACTTTCAGCCAAAGCAGAAATAATGTTTATTTTGAACTACATAAATTCAGTACTGTGCAGGAGTTCAATGCAACCACACATACATAAACTAGACTAAGAGTCTAAGCAAGAAATTTTAACTTATTTGACATAAAGAAATAAAAACACAAATGATACAACTATGAACCTCAGAATGAGTAAGGAGAGACACATTATCAGTGACAGAACTGATATTAAATAAATTTCTGACTTTGGAATGTCACCTGAAGTGTCCAGAATGTAAGCCACTAAGATAAAGGGAACTGAAACAAGCAGCATTAACAAAGGAGACAGTGTGGAAGAACTGTGTGATAATAAACAATATAAACCAGAAGCCATGTTTCTTAAAGTAACAAAAATTTGTATTGTTTTCTTTAATAAAAGTCACCACTGTTGCATCTATAACCCAGTCAGAGTTTTTGTTGTCAGTTTTATTACATGCCCACACTCAGTTTGTTGACTTTTTGGTTTATAATAGTAAAGCTGATGAGCTTGTATGGTCCACACTTTCTAAGGCCTTGCTTATGTCAGTGAAGGGGTTCCTGTCAGCCAGCCATTTGCTATAGAACTGAAGAGTTTATCTTTCTTTTTGTAAATACTTGTAAGTGTATTGTGGCCACTCCTAAAGACATGTTGGAAGCCTATGTGTAGGCTGTATTTATTTAGCTGTTCATATAGTTATTCACAGATTATTTTTTTCAAAATTTTTTTTGTGATTTGGGCAGTGGATGGTTATGGGTTAAAGGTCCTATGGATAGGAGGAGGTTTATGCCTTAGAAACTGGTATAATGAGGGCATGTTGAACTGGGGAGGAATGTTTCCTGTGGTGAAAGAGAATTGAAGATATGTGCTAGAGGTTTAGAGAGTTTCTTGGCATGCATTTTCAGGAGTGCAGGATTATGCTTTGGAATTAAAATTGAATTTGGTGTTCAGTTTATTAAGTAACATTTCAGTACCGTTTGCAGAGGTTTCTCTGAAGTAGAATTGGCAGTGGCTAGATGAGGGTAATTGGAGAACAGGCTACTGGGAGAGGTGTTAAAGGAGATTGGGGGATGAGTGGAGTTATGATTCTGAGATGTGGCAGTAGGGCTCTAGCCAGTATGTATGAAGGGTTAAAGTGGCGTCTATTTTTTTATTGGGAAATATATATACTGCATTAGGGTAACCTATGGATGGATGAAGACTGAACTCTTGAGTGTCATTTGCCCAAAGTTCAACCCACCAAGGATCAGATTTCCTCCTTAGGAAATCACTGTCAATAAGTTGTGCCGGCAGTGATGCTGTTTGGGGGTAACTTCTCTGTTCTCCCTATGGAGTTGGTAGATATAAGCTTGGGTACCCCCCCCCCCCCCACCACCACCACCAAGAAAAAAAAACTTAAAAAGTGTTTTTCAGCCTTTTTGTTCAGGGAATTCAGTTCGGGAATTCTGATCCTTGGCAAACTGAAATTTGTCCATTCATAATGGAAACACTGCATTATATATTTATTAACTGAATGAAATCAGATTTTTACTTTTTAGCAAATTAAAAGTAGTCTGTTTTGGATGGAGTGATTTCATACAGGCAACATTTGTACAGAGGTTTACACCATGTGTCAAGTCAACAAGCTGGATGACCAAAGCATTTAATATTCTCTTTCCAGGTTGTGTGAGTTTAGGAGTTCTGTGAACTCTGTTTTAATTTTAATTTTAGAACTAAGGATGGAAAAGAAACAGGCTTATTTCTCCCTGATGGTATTGCTGGGTAAATGCAGTACAGGTCAGTGAACTCTCAGCAAAACTTAAAGCAGTTGCTGGAAAAGTGTTTGCACTAGAGAAAAAGTGTGGCATTGTCTTAGGCAGGAAACTCCACTGGCAAGTAAGTGTGGCATCAAGCTGATGCCATGCAAAATACATTTCCTGAAAGAAACTTATGAGAAATATAAGTGGGCTGATTAGATATGATCATGGGGTAATTAGCAGTTAGGGGAAATTCCTGGCTGAAAAAAGTCAATCGAGCAGCCCATCTACCTGGTCAGTAAATGAAAAATATGTCCTTAGTACATTTAAGAAGAGAATGTGTTCTTTATTGTGATTTTTTGTGTTAATCACTTTTATAGTATCTAGTCTAGTACCAGCAAAACATTCATCTGAGACTTTTAGCAGTGGCTCCTTTCAGCATTATCCCAAGTATACTTCCATGTATAAGCTTGTATAGGCATCCCCATCTCTTCTAGCATTAATAGGGTTGGGGATTGGCTTAATCATTATGTTGTTTACCTCACCTGTGCAAGGTACAGGGTTTGATTTTCATATTTGAGGGATGAATGGCTAGGCTTGTAAAGGCCCCAGTGGTTGATATCCTAGTAGATGCCTATGAACTTATTTAAACAGGGTTGGTATAATGGCTAAGGTTTTAACTCACAGTCATAATGTACAGGGTTTGAGTCTTACCTTTAAAGGGGAAGTTGGGTAGGCATAAAATGGTCCACAAGGGCAGCTATTATAGTATTTACCTATCCTCTACACAAAGGCAGACCATCAACCGTCCCAGGTAACTGCAGACCCATAAGTTTGACTAGTCTTATATGCAAGGCCATGGAAAGTATTATTGTGGACCTGATAAACAGATACTTAAGAAATCTTTAAACACTGGACCCATCCCAGTTCAGTTTCATCAAGGACTTCTTTGAGAAGATCACTAGAGCCATGGATGAGGGAAAATAGTACATACTGTCTACCTTGCCCTGGCAAAGGCATTTGACATACCTGGTTAGTATAGACAAACTCACAAATCTAGGCATACATCCCTATGCTACCTGATGTATAGCCACATGGCTCACAGATAGAATATATGAAGTTATAGTGGGGGAGTCCACATCTACTAAGAGGCTTGCTACTAGTGGTGTCACACAGGGCTCAGTTCTAGGACATCTCCTCTTTGGAATGTACTTCTCTGAATTCAAGGAAAATTTGGAGGGCCTTTGGCTGACCAAATTTGCTAACGACTAAAAACTGAAGCTAGCAGGTGAAAACAATTAGAAGCAGGCAATTACACAGGCAGAATAGTAGCCCAGCTAGCATTTAAAACTCTGCAAACAGTAGTGCAGGATGTTTCCATTAAGAGACACTGCAAGACAGGAGTAAGCTAATAGAAGTGAAAACTGAAAAAGCTGAACTCAGAGCAGAAATGTTAAGGGCTGCCATAGCTGTCATAATGAGACATAGACGACTTGCTGAGGGTGGTGACAATACAGATGGTGCCAGACAACCCACAGTGAGGAGACGGAGAAGAGTGTACAGGCCCAGGGTCACCTACCACGGGTTACATGAGCTGGAGATAGTAGAGCGCTATAGAGTGGACAGAGAGCTCCTGCAGCAAATTGTTGAGCTGTGCAGGCCACGCCTCACACACAGAACCAACAGAGGGGAACCCATCCCAGTGGAAACCAAGGTATGTGTTGGCCTAAGAATACTAGCAACAGGTACCTTCCAGAGACCACCTGGCGATATGATGGGAATATCACAGGCATCAGCCTCCAGGGTACTACACCAGTTCCTGGATGCCATGTCAGCACATGTCGGTGATCATGTATATTTCCCCAATGCCCGTGAGGTATTGGCCAGCAATATGCGTCTCTTCCAGCAAATAGCGGAATACCCTGAGGTACTGGGTGCAATAGACTGCATGCACATACGCATCAAAGCACCAGCCGGTGAGCGGGGTAGGGCCTACATTAACTGCAAGGGCTTCCCCTCCATCAACTGCCAGGTCATGTGTGATGCCCAGGGCATAATAATGAATGTGTGTGCTGGCTGCCCTGGGAGTTATCACGATTCCCACATCTGGCATTTGACGCAGCTGTACCAGACATTTGCCAATGGGGACATCCCACACGGACACCTAGTGGGGGATGCAGGTTATGCATTGGAGCCGTGGCTGATGACACCCATCAGAAACGCACACACACCTGAACAGGAACGCCATAATGAGGCACACGCACAAACACGTAATGTAATAGAGCGTGTGTTTGGGCTGCTCAAGTCATGGTTCCGGTGTCTGGACACATCTGGTGGAGCCTTGCAGTACACACCAACTACATGTACCCAAATTGTCATGGTATGTGCTATGCTACATAATATGATCTTGCGAAAACAGCTGCAGCAGGACCAGCATAGGGCCGGGCCAAACAGCCCCCCACCATTGCCAAGGCCATCACAGGCAGAGCGTGACTCGGAGGAGGAACAACCTGAGCCTGCCCCAGTAGGCAGAAGGAGGCATGCTCAGTATGCCCTGGCCTTGGCAACGAGGCAACACATAGCACATACACTGGCTCAGTAGGAGCCCTGGGAATGATACCCCTCTCTGACTCACTCATATAGTAACAGGGATGCCTAACATGACACAACCTGCTCTCAAACATGTACAGGGAGTGTAGTATGTGCATCCGACAGAGGCAGCCCTGCAGCACCACCTGAGGCATGATTGCCATGTGTTAAGCAATGTAACACCATCTAGTATATGCAAACATGAAGACCCTGCCTAACATCTCACCCTACCAAGCATGATGCCACACTATGAAGACAAGAAGATCAAGTACAATAATTGGCTGAAGTAATGCAGTCAGTCAAAGGAGAGCCAATGTGTTACAGGCTGGGAAGATATGCGGAGCTTGACATGATGCACCACCTGCTAGGGGTGGCGTGCACCTATCATGCCATGCCCCATGGATACCGGCAAAGGCTGTCAGTACCCACAGCATGCCCTGAATAGGTAAGTCTCAAAACACAAACCCACCTTCATAGGTTCTACAAGGGATAGGAACCTAGATGTAATACTACCCCATGACAGATGTATAAACAGCAAGATGTGTGCAGTGTAAACGCACACAGTAAGGAGAATGTAGATACCAGTCCTGTAATAGAGAACTGGGCAAGGCTCACATCAGCACCCTAACACTACCAGGTCACACCTCATACTGTGCTGTACAGCCGCAAAACATGGAACAAGCTACAAAAGGAGGGTGACTAGCAAGAAATGGCAAGGATAACCACACCCCCATGTTGGTACCACAACAAGAAGCAGCATGGAACAGCCATGGTCAAATACCAATGGCTAAAACTGCCTCGCAGTATATAGCCTGCTGCAGACTACTGTCCTAATACCAGGAACAGCACCTGGCCTATGTCGGAATACATGAATATATCAAGCCCCCCAAACTTGACTGCTTGACTGAAAATACCAAGACATACACGGGTAGCATTGTACTAGCACCAACACAATAGGAGAAAATTACCCAGATTCCATAAACCAAAATGCCCAGGAACAATGTACTACTCCCACAAGAGGGGTAAGCATACTGGATGTGATAATCAGCAACATGTGTACTGGATGGCAAGATGAGAAGTGTACCCCTCACTGGTAAGACCAGACCATAGAGTAATCACACTGGATATACACACCCTGACCCCAGTCCCTGGCCAGAATACCACAGTGAAAAACATGTGTAAAGTAAAGGTTGCAGCCCTCAAAACCGATGTTGAATCCACAAAAGGCCCTGTGCAAGTGCAGAATATGGGACACACCACAGAACATGTTATACAGGCATTCCATGAACACAGCCAGGAATGCTTGGAGTATGCAATCACAAATAACAACAACACACAATGCCATACATGCAGGCATCTGGCATGCTGGCCTCCAGCCATTACCAAACCATGCAAGAGAATGAGGAAGTTACCACATGATAGAGCAAACATAAAAAGGGAAGTAATCACTGACAGTAGTATGGCAACAACATATGTCCACACATACAATCCACGAAGTCCAGCCACAACAAGTATAATCTGTGAATCCAGAGGCAATGTGATGCCAGTACGAAGTACACAGACAACCACAACACCCCCCAATAAATACAAACATATGTGATAGATGCATCCATGTATCCAAACCAGAGGTTGAGCTCCAACACCTCAGTACTGTCAACACTAGTCAGGAGGAGAAGGTAACCACATACACCACAAACCCAGTCCCACATAGACCTACCACAACTGTAAACCAAACACATAAACACAGACAAATATTCCTGGAGGCCTTAATTACAAACACACCACACCAACAGAAGCCTCCAAAGCAGATCACAAGCAACCACAACCTTCAAACATAGCACATGCAACGAATAGTATGCAAAGCTGGTGTGCCAAACAGTCACAGGCCCGAAGGAGAAACAACATGCCTGATAAAGTCGTAATAGGTGTCTGTATAGGCAGACACACAGCTGTCCCACTCACCAGACTGAACAAGGGAAAGGGTAGAGTAAGCTGCTTGTAAGCTGCCACAAAATGCCACATAACACAAGTACGCAGGTCACCCCAAAGCAAGCAGAAATATGATGCACTCAATGTCCATGCTGGTGTGAATTACCTGAGATGTACCTCCCTGGTCAACACCAAATGAGACATGGATGGTCCCTCCGAGTATGTACCCCAGGGCGGGATGACACTGGCTGTGTGCAGCATACAACCCTCACTAAGAATGATGCCACAGTACAAACACAGAATGCTCATGTTTAACAGCTGGCACAGTTACAGCTGTCAGTCCAAGAGGGTCTAATGTGTGTCTGCTTGAGATGTCAAGCATGACAAGCCATGCTGTTGTTACAGGGATGGCTGTCAGCTGTTACCCGTGTGCGTCTGGATACTGGATAAGGCCTTTGCCGCCTCCATAGAGCCGTATGTAGGCAAGGCCAAAAAGACTACCCACCACCCTAGAAAACATAAGTGGTAGGAAACATAAGGGTAATGCTGACCAATGCCAGATGTGTAAACTACAATAT
This sequence comes from Protopterus annectens, assembly GCF_019279795.1. NCBI lineage: Eukaryota > Metazoa > Chordata > Ceratodontiformes > Protopteridae > Protopterus > Protopterus annectens. The sequence goes on from NC_056728.1 coordinate 415,233,490, forward strand.
GCATGCCCCTGAGGCACTTCCCATTATGGAGAACATTGATGTCTGTCCAGTGACAGAAGCCTGCTTCAAGCCTAGTGATAGCACACCAGCACTACTAGGTTATACCACATATCATGTGTTATGGCCCCAACACCTGCACCAAAACATCAAAGGAGGGGGAGTATCCATATGCAGCACAGACACCCATATTGCCAGGTAACTGACAATGCACAAAGCAGCGGACACCACCCATGTGCACATAACTGTAGTCAAAACTGCTGTACAGTCTGTAACATGCGACAGACCACACTCTCACACACAAGAACTCCACCCAGACATCCGAAGACACTGGACAGTATGAATGTCCCACCAAGTACCAGACAAAGTACACACAAAGTACCACATAGGTGTCAAACCATTATGTATGCAAGGAGTAATCAGGGACCTAGGGACACAGGTCGACATTAATCTGTCATGTGACAGCCACAATGCCAATGTGGCTATGAAGACTGTTGATACTGGACACCATATCATGAAAGGATTCACATCAACATCAACCGAGGTCACTGTGCCGCTGTACTGTTCCCTTATCAGACCCATAATCTAGTACAATGACTCATATGGGATGTACCGTACGTGACACCTGCAGCGGTTCGGAAGACCTCATAGTTACCCCACCAACAGGATAAAGGGTGTGAAATATATGTCATATGCTGCCTGGCTGTAGACACCCCAGCTGACTGCAGTCACACACTGCCTACAAGAGGCATTGTATGTCTGTTGTACAAGGCCATGTCCAACACAGGAGTAATGGACATGCTACACCACAGGAAATTAAAGCCATTGGAGCTGTGAGAGTCACAGATGTCAACCTCAACACATAATGAAATAAGATGTGCTGGAGGGACAGATACATAACCCATAGGCTCCCCACACCCAGAAACAGGATCTCAATACATGGTAGGCAGAGCAGAGCCCCTCACTGACACCCCTCAACAGGAATATTGCCAAGTGGATTGATGACCGTACATGTATACTGGGGGTCCCCACTGTGTCACGACCAGACAGAGGCACAGTGAAGAACCTCATAAATGGCCATAATTGAACAAGGGCGAAAGACACACACACTCTAGCTAGGCTTACTAATGGCCTAGGGTGTCTAGCCTATTATGAACCCATGAACCTATGAAGATACAAAACGTACAGGACACTAAGGATAATCACAAGGCTTACCCAACTGATGGTAGGAACCATGTTGGGCATCCACAGATATGCTCCGAATCACACAGATATTACAAACAACGTACCAAACACACACACATATTGCTAACATACAACCTGTCAGGTGCAGTGCAAACCCCCAGTGCAAAATACCTATCCCAGCAGATGGTCCCCTGACATTGCAGATGCTGAGGTAACAGCCATCATCTGCAAAGCAGAACACACAGCAGCAAAGGTATGTGATGGTGTCCTGAGCTGAGGCCAACATGGACCCCAAGAATAATGGAATGCCAAATCACACTACTGGCCAATGTCAGCCTTACCACAGGATATGTACCCAAAGAGCAGTGTACAACAACAGTGGTCCATCACAACAAAGGTGTTGCCTGAATGGATACTCCAAGCTACCACCCCAGGATCCTGACAAGCTTGTTCAGCACAGCTATGGAAAGGATCAGTATGTACCGCAGACAGAAGGCTAATGTGGACCTACTGATACTGGACCCTACACACTGTGGCTGTTGTAGCTGCAGAACCAGCCCCTAAACATGTTTGACCCATTTGAAGCAGTCATTAAGGTCATTGATGAGGGCTATGTGGTCCACACAGCGTAGCTGGACCGTGCACATGCTTCTAGACAACACCGTACGTGTTCAGTATGGATATATTTACCAGCTTAAATATACACTCCTATGTCAGTAGAGGGGTTGCAAAGCAGACCAAGGACAGAACTGACATGGTCAGACATGCCACATCCATGTCAGACTACAAAGCGGATATGAGTGGCATCCCACAAGGCCTGGTCTTGGCCCCCCCCACCCCCGTTCTGTATACATGTCCCATAGGTATAGGCCAACATGGAAGGACTGTGACTGAGCATGTATGCAGAGGAGTACAAACAGCCCACCATATCCGATCCCCAGCTGACACAAGCAACCCACAAAAGGGCCACCTACAAACAGACAACTCTAGCCATAGCCATGTCAGCAAGCTAATTGCAGAACTGTGTATAGACAACCACCGTGGATATACAGTAAGTGCCCACAAATTACCACACAGGTGTTAACCCATGAGGTACCTAACATGTAATGTGAGACCTGGGTACAAAAGGTGATAAATATCCTGCACTGGACAAACATGTGGCTGTAGTGTTCGCAGAAACATGTACCATATACCCACCCAAACATGAAGGCTGGCAGATGTCACTGTGGCTCTGCAGCCATCCTCCATCAGCATCACAACTGACTACAATAGCCCCTGTGGGATATACCGCAGCATACACCTCCATCAACTGTAAAGTCCACAACAGTACCCCACCAGGGGTAGCAAAGAGCATGAACACATGCCATGTGTTGCCTGAGTAAACAAACTGCAGCCCCACACACCGCCATCCTTCCCAGCTACAGGAAAGCTGTGCCTGATGTATGAAGCTATGTCCAACCTGGAATGAATGAACATGTTGCACCTTGTACAATCTGAATGGCAGTGAGCTATGCACATGAGAGACCTGAACCCCAGCACTGACATACATAGGACACGCTGTACAGAATGATCCATAACACAGAAGGCACCCCCACACTTCAGTAAACTCCTGGTACAGGTCAGCCAGAGAGCCACATATCGACACCCTTCAAGAGGCATCCTGATGAGTGTATGGGAGGTGGTAGGCTACCCTGGGTATCACTGTTATGTCAGAGGTAGACAGAGGCACAGTATACTAACCATGATATATGTAATGGCAAACTCCAGTTACAATGTGTGTCGAAGGACAAACACACCCTGTGACTAGCATCAGAAATGGCCTACGGAACATCGCTAGTGTTTGCCAATGTCCACCCATGTTGTGGAATACACTAGCAATGTTGGACGAGCCTGGTGTAGGTAGTCCATATCTGAACATATTGCAACATGGTCATATGTGCACAACTGGCCCCTACACAGTCTGTTGTGCTCACTATGAAGATGTCAAGCAGTCATAGGACTAAAGCCCAGGATACTGTCCACCAGTGAAAGTACCAAAACAGTACACTATGCGGTACTACAGTGTTAGGTCATTATGAAAGTATGTTGAGAACTGTCTGCAAAGTATCCCATGCAATTCCTGCAGGCACAGTATAATCCCTGTTGTGGCAGACACGAAGCAGTTGGCCAGTTAGTACACAACATGACACCCAAAACACAATCATAAAGGTGCGATATTGTCGAAGTTCACACACACCCAAATATGTGGTGGACTTCAGAGTGCAACATATGGAAAGATCACACTGGGCATGCTCACACACTTTGATAAATGAGGCATATGTCAGACAACATGCCATGGAAAGGCTGAACTGGGCATGCTCACACACTTAGGCCATATCTCCGTTTAGCAGTTGGCCACACATATCTGGTATTCGTACGTGTCAGTCCAGGAACCAACCACAACACAGCAATCAGCCCAGTGCACACAGTAAACGACCACAGAGACATAAGTGATATAGTGGATCACCGTCATATGCAAACATCTGCCACAGATACACAAGTCAGTCATAGGAACAGGGAATGCTATGGCAATAAAGACCTGCAAACAGTAGAACAGCACAACAAATATTGTGCATCCGACAATTGAACATATGGGTGTAGAGGTCAATACTAGGCTTCTTGCCCCAGGGAATGACAGCTCAGCCAGAGTGTGCTTGGCATCTGCATCCCCAGGATAGTAGGCTACTGTGCCACTGTAAAGTAGGTCACAGAAGGCAACATGTGAGGCTAGTGAGCTGTGCCTCTGTCAAGCAGGGGCACCGTGGAGGTCTCAGGGATTGAATGTGCTAAGCCACAGCCATGTTGTCGGTGTGTGCTGTGAGAGGGTTGCTGAGGATCTCTGACAGAAGGTGTCCATCAATAACAGACTGAGAGGAGTCCTATCTGCATTCTCTGGACAGTTCCACTGTCAACACTGTGTTGTAATGAGTATGTGTGAATGAAGTGCCATGCTGGAACTGTCCACAGATGTCCTCCCTCTGTGGGCTACAGCTCTGCAATGTATTAGGTCACTCTGTCTGTTGAACGGCGCATATATGGCTGGTGTACAGCTGACAGGTGTCTTGTTGTGGAGCAGTCATGGATATATGTGGGATAGCATGACCAATGCAAACTGTACACATGCTCATAGGATGCAATTGTCAAGGATTATGCTGAGTGCCCAGTATAGCCCTCCAGCATGGGTCCTCTGAAGTCATCCACCCCAGTCTACACAAGTGTAGAGTCTGCTTGTGCTAAACACAGTTTGTGTGCAGTGACAACCTTGCCTGAGGGTGGAGATGAGATATGGATGTCCAGGGAAAGGTGGGTATGGTCAGATATCAACAATGGTGGTCTACCTCTGGTGTGGAACAGTGAGTACCCACATTGCAGATGGACAGGTGCAATATGTGTTCACCCATGTAGCTGTGGTGTGTGGTTCTGCCATAGCACATGGACCCACAAATTGTAGTGGCTGTAGGGTAAAGTGGTAGAGGCCTGAGTAGTTCTCACACACAATATGCCTGTACCTGATGTTAACAACTGGAATGGTGTATGTGAATACCTGCATATCCTGGCACTGTTCCCAGGAAAGCTAAGTGTGTGTCCTGGATGTGGGTGTGGTGTTCTGGACTGGTTGTGTTGTGTGTTACAGGTCCTGTGGTCCCAAAGCATGGTATAGAACATAACCTGCCAGTGCGATGTGCATATCTGACCCTGGCGTAGGTGGCTGCAAATGCATATGTATGCTATCCCCCACCTGACAGGTAGTACTACATCTACATGCCTCTGTAGAAATAAAGATGTCAGCACCCTAGAAATACTACAGGTGCAGGACAGACGCCCAGTAATTCGGATAGTGCGCCCTGCTAATGCGTCTCCCTCAAGTGTCATAATATAGTTAGGTAGGGGTTTGAATCTTGCAAATGCTCAGTGTGGGTGAGTGGGGTTTGTGTGTGTGAAAGGCTGTGAGAGGGAAATGCCCCTTATGGCAACTGGGAGAACACACTACAGGATGCACACTCCCCTTTCTAAACACAGATGATGTCAGCACCCTATATGTACAGCAGGAGAAGGGAAGCCTCCCAGTAATGCGATTAGCGCACTCTGCTAATGCGTCCATCTCAAATGTCATAACATAGTTAGGTAGTGGTTTGAATCCTGCAAGCGTGTGTGTGTTTGGATGAGGGGGGTTAGTGTGTGTGCAAATTTGTGTGAGGGAAATGTCCCTTTTGGCAACTGGGAGAACACACTACAGGATGCACACTCCCCTTTCTAAACACAGATGATGTCAGCACCCTATAAGTACAGCAGGAGAAGGGAAGCCTCCCAGTAATGCAAATAGCACGCTCTGCTAATGCATCCGTCTCGAGTGTCATGACATAGTTAGGTAGTGGTTTGAATCTTGCAAATGGCAAGTGTGTGTGTTTGGATGAGGGGGTTAGTGTGTGTGTGCAAATTTATGTGAGGGAAATGTCCCTTTTGGCAACTGGGAGAACACACTACAGGATGCACACTCCCCTTTCTAAACACAGATGATGTCAGCACCCTATATGTACAGCAGGAGAAGGGAAGCCTCCCAGTAATGCGAATAGCGCGCTCTGCTAATGCGTCCATCTCAAGTGTCATAACATAGTTAGGTAGTGGTTTGAATCCTGCAAGCGTGTGTGTGTTTGGATGAGGGGGGTTAGTGTGTGTGCAAATTTGTGTGAGGGAAATGTCCCTTTTGGCAACTGGGAGAACACACTACAGGATGCACACTCCCCTTTCTAAACACAGATGATGTCAGCACCCTATAAGTACAGCAGGAGAAGGGAAGCCTCCCAGTAATGCAAATAGCATGCTCTGCTAATGCATCCGTCTCGAGTGTCATAACATAGTTAGGTAGTGGTTTGAATCCTGCAAGTGTGTGTGTTTGGATGAGGGGGGTTAGTGTGTGTGTGCAAATTTGTGTGAGGGAAATGTCCCTTTTGGCAACTGGGAGAACACACTACAGGATGCACACTCCCCTTTCTAAACACAGATGATGTCAGCACCCTATAAGTACAGCAGGAGAAGGGAAGCCTCCCAGTAATGCGAATAGCGCACTCTGCTAATGCATCCATCTCGAGTGTCATGACATTGTTAGGTAGTGGTTTGAATCCTGCAAATGGCAAGTGTGTGTGTTTGGATGAAGGGGGTTAGTGTGTGTGTGCAAATTGTGTGAGGGAAATGTCCCTTTTGGCAACTGGGAGAACACACTACAGGATGCACACTCCCCTTTCTAAACACGGATGATGTCAGCACCCTATATGTACAGCAGGAGAAGGGAAGCCTCCCAGTAATGCGAATAGCGCGCTCTGCTAATGCGTCCGTCTCAAGTGTCATAAAATAGTTAGGTAGTGGTTTGAATCCTGCAAGTGTGTGTGTTTGGATGAGGGGGGGTTAGTGTGTGTGCAAATTTGTGTGAGGGAAATGTCCCTTTTGGCAACTGGGAGAACACACTACAGGATGCACACTCCCCTTTCTAAACACAGATGATGTCACACCCTATAAGTACAGCAGGAGAAGGAAAGCCTCCCAGTAATGCGAATAATGTGCTCTGCTAATGCGTCCATCTCGAGTGTCATAACATAGTTAGGTAGTGGTTTGAATCCTGCAAATGGCAAGTGTGTGTGTTTGGATGAGGGGGTTAGTGTGTGTGTGCAAATTTGTGTGAGGGAAATGTCCCTTTTGGCAACTGGGAGAACACACTACAGGATGCACACTCCCCTTTCTAAACACAGATGATGTCAGCATCCTATAAGTACAGCAGGAGAAGGGAAGCCTCCCAATAATGTGTATTGCGCACTCTGCTAATGCGTCTCTCCCGAGTATCGTAATGTAGTTAGGTAGGAGCTTGAAACCTGTAAATGGCATATGTGTGTGTGTTTGGATGTGGGGAGTTTGTGTGTGTGCATTTCCATATGAAAAACATGTTAGTTTTGGCAATCAGGAGATCACACTACCTGATGCACATTACCCGTTCAAAATACTGATGTTGTCAGCAACCTATAAGTACAGCCAGAGAAGAGGAACTATCTAGTAAACTGAATAGTGCGCTTTGCTAATGCGTCTCTCTCACGTGTCATGACTAACTTAGTTAGGTAGGGGAATGAATCCTGCAAATGGCAAATGTGCATGTGTGTGGGGGTAGTAGGGTGTGTGTAAATGCAAGTGTGAGAGAACAGATCCTTTTGGCAAATACTACAATACACCAGATGCTGCATACTCCCCCAGTAAACACAGGGGATGTCACCACACTATCAACACAGCCAAACAGGGCTAGTTGGCTAGTAATGCCAATAGTGTGCTCTGCTACTGTGTCTGTTACCATTGTCAGAGTACAGATAGGTATGTTTTGGTAACCCACAACTGCCACGTGTGGTTGTGTCACACAGTATGACCTTGTGTGGGTGTTTGTACATAACAATGCATGCCATTGCCTAAACCAGCAATGGCATTGCACACATGATGTATGTGTGTGACACATACACATAAATACCTGTGACCTGCAGTAGTTACCATGTCTGACACATGCCTCGAGTGGATAAATGGTATTTGCAATGTATACCAATATGACTGTGTCTTACTGTGCAGGGTGCCGTGGTATGTCACTATACAGTGTGGGTGTCTATGGTGAAATACCTACAGCAGGGGATACACATCTGGTCTGGGCCATATAGTGTACATGTAGTCAATGTACAGGTGCTGCATGTTCCCACCTGTTGTGGTAGTGGTAACATGTCATTCCACTGCAATTCAGTGACCACATGCTGTGAACCCTTCAACTAGTGTGTTGTAGCTACAGTAATGCTCACACACAATGTTTGGCTGGATGCAGTCCGGCCATATAAACACAGTTCTTGAGACTGTCATATTGCCAGTGTTGTTATGGAGGATAGGTGGTCTTCCTGTGTATGGGAGGGTTGTGTGTGCCTGGCTATGAACCAGATGGCAGTCCGACACACTGTTAGCTGCACATGAGTAGGCCTTGATGGTTTGTGCTGTGCCAAAAACCTGGAGGTGTGTGTATCTGTGTTACCTTGGGATACCACCCCCCTATCCATGTGTGTTACATGTGTAGGGGCCGACAGGCATGGTATGGGGCATAACCTGTCAGTGATGGGTAACACCTGTGAGCCATGAATCATGAATCTGGTACTGCACAGACATTGCAGTTCACCGTGCTGAGGGCAGTGTCTGGTGCATGCATCTTCCGGTGTACACTGCTGTTGTTGTGTAGCAGCACTTTTTGTGTCCTAACCTGTGTGATACCCACGGAGGTGGCTATGTAAACCATGTCCTGCAGCATAAGGCAGTATGTGTGTACCAAGGAGCTTTGCCATTATACATCGGGCCATGGGTGTCACATGCAAGATGACCCTTGCACATCATTGTGGCTTCCCTAGCATGTAAGCACACGTTGACAGCCAGTGGATACCCTATGAATGACAGTGGAGACTGAGCATAATGTAGACATACAACACCCTTCCCACATATAGTGGAAGAATACCTGGTGAGGGCATGTTGGCAACCAACATCAGGCTCATACTGGCCTGTGCCACATGCTGAGAGATCCATTCTATGTTCCCTATCATGTAGTCCAGGGAGGTATGTCTCAGGCAGCCATACTGGCATGGTCAATGCGTGAGTCATATGTGTCCATGCCTCTGACTGACCTGTATGCATGTGTTCTGTGGTGGACCATAGTGCCCCTGAGGCATATCACTGTGACCTTCACAAGATACAGCCTGTTGAGCGGGACCCCAGTGCAGCACACAAGACAGGTACCTGACACATCTGTAGCAGGTGTGTTGTGTAGCCCTACATGCTGTGAGTGTGTGGCACAGGGGATGTGCGTGCCATGTGTGGCATGTGCTCTGCTCCGATGAAACATATGCCTGTGTGCCAGCTGCGGAGGTGTGTGATGCCCAGGCAGGCTGCTATTCTGAGTCCCCACATATGCCCCAGTGTGTTCAGCATGCTGTCAGTGCGTGTCAATGTCTGACTTGTATTGTAGTCACTGTAATATATTTTATTTATTTATTTATTTATTTATCCTACATTTGTTGACTGGGATAGACCGACTGGATGCATGTCCATTTCCAGGGGAGGCCCGTGGAGACAAGCTACGAGGGTAGCAGATACAGCATTACATAATACTAGCATTACATATTACAAACAGATTATTTACAGAGATTACATAAGTAAGCAAGTCAAACATGTTCCACAGGTTAATGTTAGTCCTGAGCACAAGTCAGGATTAAATTAAATTGCACAGTAAAGTGGTTCACAGATTTTACACATTCGAGTTAGCCAGGCTTGATACATTGACATAGCCAGTTAAGTGACAAATGTTGTTTGAGTCTACTGTTAAATTGACCTAAGGTGGACAGTAGGGTAATATCAGCTGGAAGTGAGTTCCAGGATCTACTTACAGGGTTTGCAAAGAGAGAATCACTGGCTGTGTTATTAAATTTGCTAGTCTGAATTAGTACTTTGTTAGAGGATCAAAGCGGTCTAGGATTGTTATAGGGGGTGATAATATTTGAAGTGCAGGAGTATTGCCTGGATTATAGAGGATTCTATAGGCCATAATCAGTTGGTTATACTGTATTAGGCTGGGTATTGCAAGCCAACCAAGCTGATTTAGATTGATGCAATGATGTGTCCTAAAAGGCAGCCCAGTGGCAAACCTGGCAATGTGGTTGTAGCAAATTGAGTGTTTGTTAAGGACAGTCTTGTTCATATTCGAGAGTAGAGGGGATGCATACAGAAGGGTTGAAACAAGGTGTGAGCGAGCTATGGCACCTTTAGCTGGAGGGGCTAGGAAGGCTTTAATTCTGTAAAGTGACCCTAGTTTTCTATTGATGGCTTTGATAATCTGGTTAACATGTAGGTCACATTTGAGATTATTGTCTATGATGACACCTAATAGTTTAGTAGATGGGTCAGGGGAGATTATTGTGCCATCAGTTGATGTTATGGTAACAGTGAAAGCGGTAGACCTACGTGTTGGCGAAATAACAGCAGTTTAGTTTATTTGGGATTTAGGATCAGACAATGTTCAGAAAGCCAGTTTTCTATTGTATTAAAGGTGGTCTGGGTAGCTGACCATAACTCTACTGGAGATGTGGCTGAGCAGATCAGAGTAGAGTCTTCAGCATATTGGATACAGCTGACTTTTGGGATGACAGTATAAAGGTCATTAATGAAGATGGAGAACAGCAAGGGCCCTAGTATAGAGCCTTGTGGTACTCTGAGGGTGTTAGGTAGAAGGTTAGAGAGTTTGTTCTGCCAGAGGCCAGCCTGCTGTCGACCATGCAGGTAGTATTGAAACCATTGGAAGGCTCCAGTATCTAGACAGTGTTTGCAGGGTGTGGAGTAGAAGTTGGTGATCAACCATATCGTATGCCTTGGAAAGATCCAAAAAGAGGGCTGAGGATATATAATTAGTGTTGCAAGTATGGTTTATGGTGTTAGAAAAGGCTAGGAGTCCTGAAGTAGTGCTGTGATGAGGACGTAAGCCATGCTGAGTGTCTGCCATAATGTGATTTTGGATTAGGTGGTGCATGAATTGTCTATGACGAAAGTTTCCATAATCTTTGCAAGTGGAGAGAGTATAGCTACTGGCCTATAATTGGAGAATTCAGTAGAGCTGCCTCCTTTGTGAAGTGGGATTACATATGACATTTTCCACATGGTGGGAAAGTTAGATTCTACCATGGTTCCTTTGATTACCTTTGAGACGGGGTAAGCAATAGCATCATCTGGTTTTGATAGGTACTCGGCAGGGAGTTGATCAGCAGAAAGTGTAGTAGGTTTCACTGTTTCAATCAAGGTACGGAGAAGTGAAGTGGTGACTGGTTGGCAGCTGAACGCAAGTAGGTTTCTAGGGGTGCTACTTTCAGGACCAGGGGAGCTAGGAGGTAGATGGCTAGCTAGGGCCTGAAATGTCTCAGTAAAGAACTGGTCAAAACTATCAGGAACATCTTCAGGGGTATTATCAATAGTAGCAGCAGGGATTGGGGTTGACGTTTGTCCAGGATGTAGTATATATGACATGCTACCTGACAGGGTATGGCATTACTGGGTTCAGAGAGACCAGTCCCCAGATTGGCTGTGTGGTGGCATCCCACACATGTGTTTTACGTTCCTGGCCAAGGGTGATGGCTGACTGCATACATGTGGCAGCTGTGACATTGACACATGACTCACATAAACCACAACTGGACCATAGAGGCGATTCACAGGTTACCTTTGCACATGCTACCCTAGTAGTGTGATTGCCATGGTGAGTACCAACACATAGGGCCAATGGGGAACAACATACTGAAGGTGTGTATGTGTGGGTGTACCGCTACTGTTTCATAGCACTGACATATATGACTGCACACATGGGTAAATGCCAGGTAAGACGTGTGCAATGTGTCACAGGCAACGTACATGTGTACAGGACAGACAGTGACGTTCTGTCATGTGTAAAGTTGACATACGTATTGTACGCTATGCAGATGTCACTAGAAGTCTACAGAAGCACTGTAACTCTGCATTGCAGGTGTAAGCAGTGTTCCAGGGAACCCCAAGCGAACATGCATGCAAACAAAGCTACAGTAAACAGGGCTGGAAGTAGTGCATTATACAACAAAGAAGGGTAACAATAACAGTAAGTAACAATGCAAATATGTAGGCACTATCAACATGTACCCAGGAATACACAGCGCAGATGCCCATGGTAGAACTGATATTATGTCATACTTATTTGTGATTTGGATTACATTGGTACTGCACACGTATCTACATGCGCGAACATCCACATGGCATAGTCGTTGTGGGCAACTTGACACCATTACTGTACATGTCCACCATTGCATATCACTACTTGCATTAGCTTTCCCCCTGTGCTACCCATGTATGTGGCTATCTGTTGACAACTTTACCACCGGCATGCAATTATGTGCAGCTGTTATACTTTGGTATGTACTATGGGTGCAGATAACAATTCAGGACATTCATACAGTTACTGCAGCAGGCATGCTGGGATAAACACACAGTCATAGCAGCACACTGTACTGTTACCAACATGATACTACTAATACACTTCTATGTAGTCACCCTGTGCATCAGCAACGTATTTACCTGTTCCCGCAATGATGTTGGAGATTGCAGGAGGTGGCACAGTGTCATCATATGCACAGGGTGTGGATTAGGTATGCCTGAGTCAGCCACTGATACCACCAATTGACATGTGTGTGCATGTGTGTTGGTGAGGGGCAGTGTTGGTGCAGTGTGTGCATGTATGTGGTCACCCTAGGTGTTAACATTTCGCATGTGTGTATGCACGCACACAGTTCCACCTCATGGCTGCCATATACAGGGGTTTGTGGACAGCCACAGACTGCACCTGGCAGGCCATACAGATCAGTGTCTGTGTGCACGGACACGGTACCTGTGCCTGGCAGGGGTGCTACGGACCGTATCCAGTACTAAGCCAGACTGGGTACTGTCATCAGAAGCGGGAGTGTGTTGACTGGACACAAGTTCCTGTTGGGACTGTCCAGAGCCACGTGCACGTGGTCTCCTGGGGCGTTCCGATGACAGCACAGACCCAGTATTGCTGGGGCTGCTGCTGGCACTATGGGGGCGTGCGCGAGCCTGTTGTCATCCGCGCTGACTGCCAGCTGCTGCTGCTGCCGGCATACGGCCGCGTTGATGCCGCAAACACCCACCATTGCCCTGGCTCATGGACATCTGGTTGTGGAACTGCTGTAATATGCCCCCACAATGTCTGTCTATGACATCGGTGAAGTTACGGATAGCATCCGCAATGTCACACATACTGTCTGTCATGGCTGTGCGACATGCTCTCAGCTCCCTCAGACCCTGTCTGGTGTACCTTTCCATACGTGACTGTGCTTGCATGACAGTTCGAAACATAGCTGAGGTTGACAGACCTCTTTGGGCACGTCGGCCAGAGGCAGTACACCCACGGATGCTCCCACGAGAACCCATGGGCAACTGTCTGTGTGGTACCATCGGAGGACCCTGCCCATGGCTGCTGTGTGGGGATGCATGTGCCACAGGTACCACATTACCCTGGTCAATGCCCACTGTATACTGTCCATCACCTAGGGACAATGGTGACAAAAGATGTACAGGCAGGATGACTGTGCGCAATGATGGGGTTGACAGCTGTGTACTGTCAATTGGCTGACCAATGGCAGACCCTGACACACCTTCCTGTACCATTACACAAATATCATCATTACCAGTAGCTGTGGCACAGGATTCAGGTTCCCTGCTGCAGGTCACCAGAGCAGCCCCAGAACCTGTGGGAGGAAGACAGGAAACACAGTTTACAGTCTCCAGACATTGTTACCAGTGATGCACTTATACACACATGCACACATGGACACATGCACACATGGACACAGGCACACATGGACACAGGCACACATGCAGACATGTACACGTGGACACATGCACACATGCACACATGCACACATGCACACAGGCACACAGGCACACATGCACACATGGACACATGCACACGTGGACACATGCACACATGCACACGTGCACACATGCACACATGCACACGTGGTCACATGCACACATGGGCACATGCACACATGCACACGTGGTCACGTGTACACATGCACACATGCACACATGCACACGTGGACACGTGGACACAGGCACACATGCACACATGCACACATGGACACAGGCACACATGCACAGTTGCACACGTGGACACAGGCACACCTACACACATGCACACATGCACACATGGGCACAGGCACACCTGCACACATGCACACATGCACACCTCGCAGTATACACACAGAGCACTACTGAGTTACACTACTGTTACTAGCATTATCAGGACTATTATAGGTTATGTTAAACACACTCACCAGAATGGATGGCCTGCCTTGCTGTAACCCCAGAGGGACCTGCAGAAATGATGAGATTAATATCAGTGGGCACAACTGTGCCATTAATATTGCATATGATGCAGTGTACAGAACAGTCAAGTGTACATATGGCATATTACCTGCACGCTCCATGTCGTGCTGCTGTGTGGAACCAGCCTCCATCATAATGCAGGTGTACTGCTGTTGGTGTTCCGGGGCTGGAGCCACAACACTTAGGAGTAGCCCCTCCAGTCTGGTGAGAGGGGGATGTGTGGCCACCCCACCTCCTGTGGCGACCTGTTGCCTGTGGATATCTGATGCACGCTGACGGACACTTCGGATTAAATCACTGCAGTGATGTCGTACCTGCTCATATGTCCTGTTATGCATGCCAATATCATTTACCCTACAGACAAGGTCTTACCACAGTGCAGCCCTCTCCTGCTGATTCTGACTGGTGCGGGAAAACAGGATGTCATACTCCCGCACCAGGCTCTGGTGGATCTCCTCATCTTCCGCCACAGAGTAGGCGGGGTTATGCTGACGTGCCATCTCCCTGGAAGAGAACACAAACAGGATATCAGCAGACCATGTCAGCAATATATGGCACACATACTATACATGATACTCATGTGTAGTGATATACTACTACACCCATATGTTGCATGTGTGTGTCGTGGTGGATACACAGGTACAAGGCCAGATATCAGTGCTCAGCCAACACCTGTGCAACAATACCTGCCACATTCCACACAACATAGTAGCATGCCCCATCGGTCAGCACACACTGACAGGTGCAATGCACAACCTCACTCTGGGGGTCATCCCAAGGTACTGTATGTGGGACACCATCCACTACTGTGATGTGGACAGAAGTTACTCGGCCTGTATATACATACCCCACCACCAGCACCAGCACAGTAGACTACTTTGATATGTATGTGATTAGACAGTTATTCACTTGCTGGGACTGAGATGGTATCCATGCAGCACACTGGGCCAGTGGAAGCCACAAGCCACACTGCTGACCCCTTTGCAAAAGCTTACCACGGACATGCCACAGATTGCATGGAACTTGCACACACATTTCTAACCCAGACCCTATGCACAAAGGTTAGGCATCCTGTCCGGTGGACCCCAGACAGAGGCAGATTGTATAACAATAGCAGGAGGCTACTGCAGGACAGAGCACATTCACATTAAGGGAAGGCATCTGTGGTCAGCACTGGTACTACGCCACGGTCCGTCATAACAACGCCACGGCCTACTCTGGGAGGGAAATGGACACAAACACTATGGATGACCACAAGGCCTTCTTCAGTTATGTTACACATATGGACCACATGCCTCAGATATGCTCTGTGTTAATACACATCTACTTAACATTCACCAAACACACGGATATTGGCAACAATCTTGCAGACATGTTCGTGCACGTATCCCTCCTTCTCCCCCACCAGTTGAAATATTTATCACAGCTGGATGTAACACTCCTATCATCTCACATGTCCAGGTGAGGGCCACCCTCAGCAGAGAAGAACACACAGCATTACTGTGACCTCATGGTATCCCTGGATGTGTGCTACCTGCACTCCGAGAGGACATACAACCGCATATAACACTGATAATTTATCTTGGCCGTACTACAGGATATGTACCTGGTCAGTGGCATACAGCAACAGTGGTCCCACACCACTAAGGGGGCAGCTCGACTGACCCTGGGAATTACCACATCATATGTATAATGGGCCTGGTCTGCTAAGCTATGGAATTATGCAGTATGGGATGCATATGCAGTGATATCGGGTACCTGCAGACACTTGTTCCCAGCCAGTGTGCCTTTGGGATGGGCTGATCCTGCCTTTTGAACCTGGCTGACCTTTCAAAGCAGTCACTACAGCCATTGCTGGGCCAACGCACAGACAACTGCTGCCAGGATCATGGCCTAAGACTGATTGACATGTAATGTATGGTCATCCCCTTTTGGTGGAACTACGTGCACACAACATATCACATGGACATACCTATGGATACAGACCTATGACACATTTGGAGGGTTCACAGTATGCACACTATTAAGCTGCTACTTTGCATTACCTGTGTTTGTCACAGCTGGTTGCGTTACCACTGCTTCTGCTTGCTGCTGCTACTGTCAGTGCTGACAGCTTCGGCTGACAGAGTCACAGTGTATAATTGTTTTTTTTTTTTTTGCTCTCTCTCTCTCTCTCTCTCTCTCTCTCTCTCTCTCTCACTTCTTGCTCTCCCTCTGTCTGCTTACAGACAGTACAATGAATGTATTGCATGTGTGGAGTGTTAGCACTGGATGATTTTGTAGGTATCTGCATAGGTCCATGTGATGGCCTCTGCACCAATTGTAAGCCAGCATTTGCTAATTGCATACAGCCAGTTGTGTACTGATTGCAGTTCTCACTGTGATTTCAGGTCAGTGCTATAAAAGAGTATGTGGGATAGGCGTTGCCCTTTCAGATTGTGAGGGCGGGGACCATGCTGGTATGCTGTAGACAGTGTTCTGTGAGTGTAAAGGTTAGTATCTCTCTCATGATTCAGGCTGTGTTATATATTCACATTTCTCCATTCCTCTCTCATGTTCCCTGTAGCAAGTGTGTATGCACAATGACTCCTACAACTATTTATAGATATATATTTATATATATATATACATATATACATATATATATATATATATATATATATATATATATGTACATATACATACATTTATATATGTACTTTAACTGACCTTATTATCTACAAGCTACCAACTAGCATGTCTGTTTCTGTTCACACACTACTATTATGGAAATCCAGTAGTTTTCACAGTAATTTTAAATGACATGCTTTGTGTACTACACATCCTATATTCCCTTTACATTCATCCCTACTATTACATGTTATATTTATTTTAGCACAATGTTTTTGTATAAGAGTCATGGCTTAGTGGTAGGTCATACAGACTAGTGTTTCCAAGTTCCTGGGTTCGGGACTGACAGTGGGATTTTATTTTGCTTTTGAACTGAGTACAGGACCTGTCAATCAAAGTGACTAAGGCACTTTTAAGCAGTTGTAACTGGGTTGCGCTGGTTTGCGTGGAGCTCACACATGCGCACTGGCAGTTAGCTCGGCACACACCTGCTTACAACCGCTTAATGG
>NC_056728.1:415251301-415256301 GCF_019279795.1 Protopterus annectens
AAACCCCCCTGTTTGCCAGTAAATCCCCTCTCCACAAAGGAGGAGAAACTACAGACCCTGAGAACTATCACCCTATTAGCCTGACGAGTCTGATATGCAAAGTTATGGAACACATCATCATGGACCTAATAAACAAGGATATAGGGAATCTCCAAACTCTGGCTCTCACACAGTTTGGTTTTGTGAAGGGTAGCGCATGCCTGCTCAACTTGGTCAACGTCTTTGAGTCAGTCACCAGAGCTGTGGATGAAGGCAAAGTGGTTCATACAGCCTACCTTGATCTGGCCAAGGCCTTTGATACCATTCCCCACTCAGGAATCATAGAAAAACTCACGAAGCTAGGCATCAACCCCTATATCAGTAGGTGGGTTGCAAACTGGCTCACAGATAGAACTCACAGTGTGAAAGTAGCTGAATCCAAGTCAGACTGCTGACTAGACATGAGTGGAGTCCCACAGGGTTTGGTCCTGGGTCCTCTACTGTTTGATATATACTTCTCTGAAGTCCAGGCCAACACGAAAGGACTCTGGCTGACAAAGTTCACAGACGATTGCAAGTTGGGATCTATTATTAACTCCCCAAGTGATGTTAACATCCTACAGAATGGCCTCACTGGTGTGAGAACCATGGCCTTAAGCTCAATGCCAAAATATGTGTCGTCATCCCCTTTGGGAAAAACCTGGTTCCCATGAATTACCACATTGATGGTAGTGCACTGAACACAGAAGGCATTATAAGAGATCTGGGAACACAGGTTGACAGCAACCTCTCTTTTGATCACCACATCACCACTGCCATCAGAAAGTCCTTCTATGTGGCACATCTCATTACTAAGGCTTTTGCATCCAGGAAGAAAGAGGTCAACTATAGTAGAACAACACCCCGAAAAATAGCTAACATGACCCTAAAACGATTCCAAAAATCTATTAAAGAAATCTGGCATCCTGGTCAAAAATTCAACCCTAATGCTTCTCCCAATAAACTTGTCAGTCAAACCTACAATAGAATTCATTGCTTACTGCATAGATAGTATAGTGTTCTTTACCAAGGATTCCCACATCCAATCCCACAGCTGCCCAGCAGCCATATATCACTACATCCACTTTCACCTTCAAATCAGTTCCCACATTCCATGTAAAACAACTCAAACTCAACCCATACTCAGCTTCAGCTGATGTACTTCCAAGTGAGTACTGTAAAATAGCAGCCAATACCATTGCCTATCTTGTCTCAATCCTTATAAATACATAAATCTAGGAATCCCATGTTCCCTTTCTTTTTAACAATCACACATTATGTATCTACACAAATTAGAAAATTCACTAACCTTAGACCTAAAGTGATATTAGGTTCATGGGAGAATAGTAGGCCAATTGGCCTGAAATCAGAATCAAACTGTGTAATCCACACCTCCCATACACTGCACTTCTAATCCTTATAGATACTTTTAAGAAAGGCAGAGATAATGGCAAACTGGTCTCTCCCTTATTTCTATACTTGTCTAAAGCCTTCAGCACAATTTGTCACACCAAAATTCTACTTCAAATGTCCACATTAGGTCTATCGCAGAGCACCCTTCTGTGGTTCAACAGCTACTTGTCCAACAGCTATTGGTCATTACAATGGCAGTCCGCCCTCTCTCCATACCTCCCAGTCATCAACAGTGTACCACAAGGCTCTGTCCTTGGTCTCCTCCTCTTTAACACACCAACACCCTCCACTGATCCACACAACAGGCTTCCCTAATGCAATACAGATATGTTATCTGTCACAAACTAGCTAACTTCCACCCAGACACTTTTAAAACTCTCCTCGCTAGAGTAAATTGTAAATTCCTCACCCAACTCCCACTCAATGAAGCAGTCCAGGCTTTCAACTCTACCTTCCATAGCATCCTAAACTCGCTTGCTCCCCTGCACAAAGTACATATAAAATGTCATATATCTCCATGGCTCTCTTGCTGTCCCTGTATCTATCCTAATCAATCACTCCATCTCTGAGTCTAAAGTCCCTTCTATTTGGAAAAAGTTCTACACTCTACCTATATACAAAGGCGGTAACTCCTCAGATATCTCCAATTTCAGACCTATCGCTATCCTCTCCCATCTCTCTAAAGTCCTGGAAAAATGTACACACACAAAAAAAAAATCATGCAATATCTAATACAGGAAAATCTACTACCACCCACTCAACATGGCTTCCCACCTAAACATAGCACTACCACAACCCTAATATCCTTCAACACAATTTCTCAAGCCAGAGATGACCACAAACTTATCTCTTGCCTTTTCTCACACCTCTCAAAATCACACTCTTTTCTGCCGGAAAAAAATCTAACCTTAACTTCTCCTCTGATACTGTTGCATGGTTCTCCAGCTACCTCACTGATAGGCTGCAATCAGTGAGATGGCACTCTGCACTATCCCCTCCTCTCCCAGTAAAATGGGAGTTCCCCAAGGATCTATTCTTGGGCCACCACTTTTTAACGTCTTTACTAATCAACTCTAGACTTCTTGCCCTCAGTCTTCCCTAGTTCAATATGCAGATGACTCTATAGTTATCACCATTGCCAACTCTCCCTCTGAACTTTTATCAGCTACTTAGACATCCATCAACTCAGTTGAAACCTGGCTCTCCAATAAACAGCTCATCCTCAACCCTAAAAAAACGAAACTGTTACTCCTTCTCCCCAAAAATGTTAACCATAGTAAATCCACCTTCTCCATACTGTCTCTTAATAACACTCCCGCTGAAGTTGAATCCAGCAAAAAACTCCTTGGTGTCACCATTGATGATCAACTTAAATTTGACATACATGTCAATAATTGTATCAGAAAAACTCACCAGAAATGAGGGCTCCTGTACAGAAACAAGAAGTTTCTCACTGCTGAAGCCAAGATTACACTCTCTTATGCTTACCTTTTACACAGTCTAATGTGCAGCTCCCAAATTCTCACAAATTTCAACTCCTCAATACTGACTAAATTAGAGTCTACTTATAACAAGGTCACTAGATTCGCTGCACAACAAGCTTTCAAATCCCATCACTGTCTCTCTCTAAAACACCTAAAATGGCTCGAACTACCCCTCCTGCTTCTTCTCTCTCAGCTCCAGATCATCCACTCTATCCTAGTCCAGTCTTCCTACTGTCCGACTCTATCCTCCCTCATCCCCCACTATTCTCCTATTAGACCTCTCCCAAGTTCTATCCAAGACCTATTAGAAATTTATAAACCCAACACCAAATCTGGGTGCAACATATATAGTTATCATCCTTCTATTGCTTGGAATAAACTCCCATTAGAAATCAGGACCCTCACACATCCTAAACAATTTAAGACAGCCACCAAAGAGTATTTTAAATGTCACTGGACATGCCACTCTACTCACCCTCCCAGAATGTTTCCCCCATCCAAATGACAATCTCCTGCTCTCTACTCTTCCTTTCACATGCTCCCTCTATCCTTCCCTGAATTAGTCCCTCAACTGTCTTTTCAACCTAATCTGCTAATCCCTTTGAATAACATTCTATAGTAGATGTCCTGCCTAACTGCAACTGTCATTATGAATTGCATTTCATTATGTAACCTTTGTTAATATTTCTTATTCTCATAGGACATATTACTAATATCTAATTTTTGTACCGTAATAATTGTGTATTCTCTGCAGTTTTAATTGCTTTTGTTATATGAAATTTGTATTCTACTTTGAGCTTTTCTCTCCAGGCCTCTGCTGAAAAAGGGCTCCTGAGCTCAGTTGGACATACCTGGTCAAAAAAAAGCAAAAAAGCAAAGAAAAAAGAACATGGTAGACCTCCTAGAACATAAGACTCCCAAGCAATCAGTGAAAAAATAGCAAGTTAGTAATGGAGATAACACTCCTCTATTAACATAAATACTCACTGAAATTACTGTACACTCAAAGTGCAGGAAAACTAGCAACCTGTAAAGAAGTAAACCTATACTACAAAGCTTTACACTATATAAACCATGCAACATGGAAACAAGAAGTACATCAAATAGATACTGTCCACTTAAATTTCTCCAGTAATGAAAACAAAACAGAAGAGATGACATCAATAACATAGTCTAAATTAGAATCTCTCAAACATAAAAATGTTCACTTACCTGTAATGTCCAAGTGTCTTGTCTAAACAAGTCCCATTAATTCTTCGAGCAGCCATCTTCTACAATGCTGATTGCTTCTCCAGATGGCTTGCAGAGACTCTATAGAACAGCTTAACCAGCAGAATATTGTCATTATCTGTAAAACTTACTTCAAAATTCAAGTCACCTATAGCGAATCATGACAGACATTTATAATCCCACTGTCGCCAAGCACAAAAAGCAAAATTCTGAAAAAACAGTAGTAATTTAATCAAAAAGGCTGCAATAACCTCTTGTCCAATCTTCCCTTATTACTGTGACTTCCACAACTAAGCAGAATTCTGTAGAAAGCAACACACATATCATTTCATAAAACAGTATACTTACCCCAAACAATTAAGCCAAGTCTTATCTGTCCACATGTTGCACCTAGACAATATCTGACTTTACTACTTTGTAATAAATGCATGAATAGATTACACTGGTTAACACATTCAGATAAATACATACATTCAAATGCATAAGACACTGTTAACAGCTCAGCATTTAAATGTCTCATTCAATTAAATGAAAGTCAATACCAAGCCAGAAACCAATGCACTTAGCACCTCATCAACTTGAATATGACAATTTTCAGCTCTGCTGGCACCCATTGTTTAATCCAGTATGTCCAAGATCAAAAGCACTTAACAGAAAGCCAAGGATGACTGTAGCAATTTTAGAATAATGAACATGCAAACCAAGTGACTCAGGCATCTCTTACCACAAACTGAAAATTATGCAACTATTTTTTATATATTTAGTCAGTGTTTTAGTTAATGTAACAAACTTAAAGAAACTGAATTTTCAGTGGAGACCGACATCTGCATACAATGATATTAAAGCTACATATAC
>NC_056728.1:415261301-415271301 GCF_019279795.1 Protopterus annectens
GGAAGCCCATTCCAGAGACAATGCAGCCACTGGGAGACCAACCTGTCTCTAGCAGGTTTTGTTGATGTTGCATATTAGATTTAGGCCTTTCAAGCAGGTAATGTGCGATGTTAGACTTACAGATATGGAGCATCTCTAGTAGGGCAGGGTCCGAAATTGCCTTGCAGGTGTGACACAGATCACCTCTGAGCAATCTGCATGATACTGAACAGAGTGACAGTGATTTCAGCCTGTCCATACAGGACAGGTATTGTAGGCCATGGAGTCTCCTGAGGCACCTCTTTGGCCTTTCCAGTTGGTGCAGGTGTTTGAAGAGGTACATACTAAATGGGGTGTTATACTCAATTGGTCTAATGAGGGAAGAGTACAGAGGGGTAATAACCTCCTTTATTTTCCTGGATGCAATGTCTTTACTTATGAAATGTACCAAATAAAGGTTTTTCTTACCACTGCCACCACATGATGGTCAAATGTGAGATTGTTGTCAACCTGAGTACTCAGGTATCTCACCACAGGTTGTGTGCTTAGGGGATTGTCGTTGCTGTGGTAATCAGTAGGGGCAATGGCTTCGACACCAGTCATTTGTTGATGTGAGACACTCTTGCAGTATGCTAACATCATTTGGGGAGTACATACCTCTCAACCTGGAAATATCAAAAATCTGGACAAGGCCCATGAAAAATAGGTACAAATCTGTACGCGGATTAACATCTAATTTGCATACATAATTATGTAACCCCACCCACTCCAATGGAATTGTGGGATACCAACTTTTGAATGCAAATTGAAGAACAGACAACCAAAACATGGCACCAGACCAGAGTCCCCCTGCAGCCATTCCAGTGTCCTGTTACCTGGCTATTTTGCCCCATTTACCATAAACACTAATGTATGCATACTGCTTTACTTCTGCAATGATTTGAATTTTATTTTTACATTTTACAGCACAACAATGCAGAAACATTAAAAGATATCATCTGGTAAACAAAGCAATACTGTCTCACAATGAAAATAGGCTTGACATTAAAATTTGCCCTTGAAACTCACATTCATTGAAACAGCATTGAAACCCACACCACATCCAAAGAAAATGCATCTGGCCAGTGGTGGATAAAGATTACCTTTGGGCTGTTTATCATTGGCCCCTTGCACACAAAACAAGAAACATACATGTGTTCTTTTCTTTATAGACCTTCCTGACTTTATTAAATTATATTCCTTGTATAATACAACACACATGTTAAGCGCATTTTAAATTTATTGTTTGAACATTTTACGAGTAATCTGTACTGTAGGCAATGAAACAAAACACATGAACCAATAATGACAAAACTGCCCAATTCAGACCTTTTCCATCATAAAAGTCTGCTTCCATACCCACACTATAAATAGAATGACAGTAGTGTAAGCCATAGGCATCTTGAACAGTGTTTCGCACTTATTTTCAATTTCATTTTTTTTTGTAGGGGGGGGACAAAAGGTCAAAAACCAGGGACACATTTTAAACATTGCTTGTATAATTTTGTAAAGTTGCTAGAATAAAATGTTGCGCTACCATCATGCATTTCACTGACAGGTTTTGAACCCAGGACTCTATACACTACATTCAGAATAACATACCACTATCCCACAACAGCAGCTGCCTGAAAAATAGGAAGACTGAAACTTAATAGCCATCATTTAGTGAATTCATTTCTCACTTCTCAACATAGCTCTTAAAGTCAACACAAAAAACATGGACAAACAACAAAGCCAATAATGGGGGAATACAAATTCAGTTCTCACTTCTCACTCACCATATCTCTGAACTATTAGCACAAAAACAATAGGGGAATACAAACTGTGTGCTCACTTCAAGTTCTTATCATAGCTCTTAACTCTTAGCACAAAAAAAGTGTTCTTACTTCTCATCATAGCTCTCAACTCAGTCATCTTCTTATCATAGCTCTAAACTCTTAGCAAAAAAAAAGTGTTCTCAACTCAGTCATCTTATCATAGCTCTAAACTGTTAGCAAAAAAAAAAAGTGTTTTTACTTATCATAGCTCTCAACTCAGTCAGAAATGGTGGTGGCTAGGGATATTAGGCTCTTTTTACCCTGTATTAAAGCTACAGGGTTTGAGCCTGAATACCTCTAGTCACCAAGTGTATTATATGGGGGCATTTTCACACACACACACACACACACACAAACCAACCCACTTATCAAAACTATAAATAAAAATAAATGTACATATGTAAGCTAAGAGATATTTGGTAAATGGGTATCTAACTGCCCCCATCCAAGGGTAATGTAACTGGTTACACTACTTAGCAGAAGTGTAATTTAGTAACTTCTTAAGTTAATATTTTATATCAGCAGTTTACAGAAAAGTATGCAGATGAGCAAAAATTATAACAGATATAACTTGTCACATATATCCAAAGTTTGTTATCTTCTAGTTTACTGGTATGGTTTGAAAATAACACAACGAAATAAAAAATCCAGAGCAGATAACCAAATGAACTTGCATAGTTCATCATGAAAGAATACAGTAGTATAATTACTGAATGTGTGTATCTTAATGTCCATGATTAAGTTGTTTGCTCTTCTGTCAACCAGAAAAAGATATTACAATATGAAAGGGTGCATGGATCTAGTATTAACTATTTAAAGGGTTTATAGACCATTTTTCAAACGTCTGTAAAGATTCAAAGTTTCAAACTTGTCAAGGTCTCTACTCTTTTTGCTTGCCAATACCCTGCACTCTCTGTTAGTAAGCATACTGAATTTAATCGTACACCATTTTATTTACTCGTAGGACATGGTACCTGCCCATCCTTCCATGCATGTACATTCTTGGTTATTTCCTCAACATCTGACTGGACCGAGGTGTGTGTCATTCATACCAGCTGTTACTGGATCCCATCGTGGGCAGTAAAAGGGATTGGTGAATAGCTGTTTATGGCATAGCTTTTCAGTCTGTATGGAACTATTTTGCAAGTTAGTCTCTGAAAGTCACAACATGTCCTTGAAAATTACACCATCCTGTACTGACGCTCACCTCAGTACCAGCTCTATTCTCTAAAGCCAGTACCAGATTAAACACTCATCCTTCAGGTATATCCCTCAAGTCCTGATCCTACCCCTATCTCTCCCCAGTGATGAGGGTGTGCACATCTTAAAACACTCAAATCGTCTACTTAGGTCTCCCCTGCAAACTCCCTGGTACATTTCTAAATGTAGTTTGTTACTATATGCCCTAGCCATATTAAGTAAAGGGGGGGGGCAGCTCTGTCAGAGAGAGGGTTAAAGTCCTTTGAGTCAGATGTCTCAAGTTCAAGAACTGACCTGAACACTGCAGGATCTATCTGGAGTTGAGGCAGTTTCCTGCTCGGATGTTTCCCTAGAAGGGTTGTGAGCATCTGTCCGGGGTGCAAACTCTGCCTTGATCCATCCTGGAAAGTAAAGATGAGACAGAATCACTTGCCTGAAATGGGAAGAGGGTCTTCTGAGGCATTATGTCACTAATGGAAGTGGGAGGCATGTTCTTGCAAAGGGGAATAGTGTACCCACCATGTTTATGATTATGGACCTGCATAAGGGAAACAGGTTAAATAAAAAAGCATCTACAATGGCTGCACAGATGATGACCTCTGCATGACCATACTCATGCCCACTTGTGGAGAAAGAATGGGTAAATGGTGCTGTGGGAAACAGTTCTGATGGGCAGGAGACATGGAGGATCAAAAACTATATAAACAGAAAAGGGAGAGGTTAAACTCATGACTCACAGAAACTATGAAAAACAATGTTAACTGCTAGTCTGCTAATGCTAGCAGGATTTGTATCTATTTATCAATCTATATATTTATATATATATATATATATATATATATATATATATATATATAGAGAGAGAGAGAGAGAGAGAGAGATGATGTATTTACTTAGCTAAGTTTGCTGTGAATCCTGTAACTAGACTAAAACCAAAACAGTTGAGTGTCAGACCCTACACAGGGTATAGGCAAGGAGAATTACAAATTAAACTTGGATACTATAAGCAGGATTACATTTTGCAGCAGTATAAGTTTACATTTGGCTTTACTGTAGAGGTAATGAATAAAACATACATGACATCATTACTGCAGTAAATATCAGTTACTTTGCAGTGAAGTACATTAGAAATAATATTACACTTGAGTATACTGTTAAGTTCCAAAAATGTTATGCTAAAGTACTCATGGTAGTCTAAACATTGTTAGACTGGCTGGTTATTTTATGCTTAGGCATAACATATTGTGTTACCCCTAACAGTTATTTTCATAGAACAGTCAAGAGCAGAAGTGACTCACTTTAAAGATGTGACTCATCTTAACAGCTTATCAGTTGCTATAGGTACTTTGGTTAGCCAGCTAGAACGACGTTATTTATAAACCAGAATGAAGCATTTTTAGTTTACATGTCATATGAAGTTACCTGATAAGTTTGCTTTCCATGTAAATGTGTCATTGTTCAGGATTATCGGATGTTCTGAAAGTAATTCATTGTCATTCTAACACTTTCACAAAGCTAGTAGCAAAGAATGCCTACACCCTACAGGGATGTCTTGAGAAATCATAACCCGGCTTGCTATACACATCCCCACAACCATTGAGAGCAGTAGAAAATCTCTTTCATTTCAGCCTCTGTTCCCTGTTTTCAGGATCCTTATGTACTTTACTGGAATGGATGTCAAAGTAGTTGCCTTTCAATAATGAACCTTATACATGGACTGTGTGGTTATCATAGGCTGCAGTTGTAGCAAGCTAATCAATACTTACATCTAGGGATTTATGTCCATTAAAATGTACTAGTGTATGGTAATGCACTGTGCTCACATAGGTAACACTGGTATTCATTCTCCTACATCAGTTCTTCAAGCTAAGAATCCTCTATGAATCATTCAGCATTTCCAAATCATAAAAAGAAGTCTGAGCAGTACACACACACACACACTTACCCTGAGTAGTGCCGGCTACGCTCTCCACTCTTCATGCCACCATTAATCCCGGCTCCATGCTGCTGCCATCCATTTCAGGGCTGCCAGTGCCTTCATCCCGGCTCCGCTCGCCACATCCATTTACCTGTATCAGCTTCGTCACCGCCATTAATCCCGGCCCTCTGTATCAGCTTCGTCACCGCCATTAATCCCAGCCCCTGTTCGCCATGCTGCTGTCATCCATTTACCTGTATCAGCTTTGCAGTTAAAAGTTAACCGCCAGCCAGCCGGAAATGATGATGCGAGCTCCTTGAGCTCAATTCTGACTGGCTGGTAGCCTGACGGCGCTGACATCATTGCGCACGTGATGACGTCAGCTCTGACAGCGCAAAACTTTTAAAAAGAAAAGAAAAATCGGAAATAAAGGGGTGCCACTCGGGAATCATGGCACCCCTTCATTTGGACCCCAAAACTCGGTAAAAACAAGTAATTCGGAACGGTTGGGAGGTCTGGGGGAGTATAATGGCCCCTTTGGCATCTGTCTGGACACATTCACAACTGGAATGCACAGAGCACCTCCCTAAAAGAATACAAGGCCTAGAACACAAAGAAAAACCTTATTAAAAGAATACAAGACCTAAACAACAAGTCATACATGGAGTGACTAAGAATGTCATCACTATACCCGGCATCCCACAGACCACTAAAAGGTGACCCATGTCTGCCATACAAGGCATCCTACAGCACATTACTGATGGATTTACTGCACATCAAAGTTAAATGGCATCAGAAATACTCTGTCTAGGGTTCTAAACCTCTTCTGCAACATCAATAAAATGGTTTAGAGAGACAGGCAGAAGATACCATTGCTGTGGAATATACCTCCCATCCATATAAAACAAAATTCATCCCTGTCCATTTTCAACTGGAAATTAAATCAATGGATGAGAAACAGAAAACTTACTAAAGGACTGCCCTCTGTACTACTAATGGACAGAGGCAGCTCCTTAATGCCTTATCTCATGCATGGGTCTCCTCAAATTATCTATGGTATGATCACAGGTATTCTCTTTCGGGGTAATTGTAATTATTGAACATGAGATAGGCAAGTCAATCTATAACCAAATGGGATAGGTTACTTGAAGCACACAAAGGGAACCTGTCTAGGTTTAAAATGGCCCACAAGGACAGCTAGCCTGGTATGTACCTGTGAACACATCACAGATGAACTTACACACAACAAATTACATAGTCTTCAATACCTTGATCATATTCCATTTGGGTTAACAAAGGGCAGGTCTTGTCTTCTCAACCTACTCGACTTTTATGGCAAAGCTACTGAAGCTTTGGACAAGGGCCAATCTGCCCACAATGCAAAACTAGACTTGGCAAAGCAATGACACAATTCTCCAGTGTGGCTATAGCAACAAGCTTATCTGACAACATTAACCTCTCTGTGAAATGACAGACAGCCAACTAACTCACTATGACAGAACTCGAACAGTGATGGCTGGTAGTATCTCTTCCAAAAGAAGAAAATCACTTGTGGTGTTCACAGAATTCAGTCTCAGGACCCATCCTCTTTGTCATCTACATCTGTACGTAATGGCAGATGTCAAAAGACATTTGGCTATCCAAGTTTATTGTGGACAGCAAGCTGGCACTGTTGTTAACTACCCTGTTGATTTTCTTTTTTTTTTTCAAAACAGGTTTATTGTTTTAACATATAAGAGAAATATCATAACAATTTTATACAAGTAATTAAAAATAGATATTATTATAATATTCAACAAAACAACTAAAGTATTTACAAAGACATCCACTACAATCAGATCAATTAATTAAACTAAAATACCATGCTATTGAAATTAGAATTTTTTTAACAAATTTTGTAAATTATCCCATACAATATAATAAGATGTTTTTCTAGTTGTTCTTGTCCTAATTGTGTTTATTTCCATATGGCACACTATATTCATAACATTTTTAAATTCATTGAACGAAGGAGGTGTATCTGAAATCCAATTTCTGGTTATTATTTTCCTAGTCACTGCTAGAATAGACCATAACAATGGAAGCTTAACCTTTTTAACACTTTGAGGTCCAGGTGTGTTGAATAATATAAGAGATTTAGAAATAATGAAATTATCTGTAAAAAGAGCCTGCAAAAATTCATTAATTGACTTCCAGTATTCTTTCAATTTTATACAGTCATAAAACATATGAGCCCAGTCAGCATTAATTTCTACATTACATCTCTTACATAAATTATCTTTATTATTTATTTTATTCATCATCAAAGGTATATAAAAAGATCTATGTAAAAATTTCCATGTATAAAGTCTCCAGACAATGGAAGACATAGTTCTATAAGCAGATTCCAATATATATTGTTTATCTTGTTGATTTGGTGGGTCCCCATTAATAGAAGTGAAATAATTCCAGTATGAATCTACACTGTAAAAAGTTTCTTGTCTGATAATTTTATGTATGTATGAAAGTTTACCTTTATCAGAAACTTTATGTTGTAAATTTAATATCAAGTAATCAATCAGTGTTGGAATAGATTCTTTAACTGTTATAGATATTAGATCTATTTTATTAATGAGATGTTGTCTAAAGGTCTGAACCTCTAACCAGCAAGTTTCTCTTAGATCAAATTCTTGTTTTAAGAAATCTAGATTTTTAACTTTATTATCAGATATCAACTGATACCAGTACTTTAGATCATTATCTATAGCTAAATAAGTTCCTTCAGAAGTAGATGACAAAAGCATACCCTGAGTATACATTATAGGGAATATAATAAAATTCCATTCCCTATACTTAGGGTGCATGAATATAAAGTTACGATAGCTAATAATAATGTTTAATGGGTAACAAACCATATGTTTAGGTGTAATAGGTGAAGTACAAAATTCCTTTAGTAACCATAACATGGAGTTATTTACAATCATATTTTTATGTGTTAAGGAGATTTTCATGAAGTGCATACTAATTAGCTCCCAATAATCTTTCCATTTTGCAACATATGACTGATCTATTAATAAAGTAATAACTTTTACAATAGATGAGATAGTATATAAATTAAAGTCTGGAAAAGAAATACCCCCTTGAGACCAGCTATTAGTATGTTTCTTTAATGCAATCCTAGGTCTATTAGGTGCCCATAGGAAATTTAACATTAGTGTATTCAGTTTCTTGATAATTATTTTTGTAGGTGGAAATATTATTGATTGTATTAAGTATAAAATCTTGGGGAATATTATCATTTTAATAATTGTAAGTCTCTCCTCCATAGTAAAAAACATATTATTCCAGGTATTAAAAAGGTTTTGTATATTAAGAAAACAGGTATTATAATTATTATATATAATAGATTTAATATCTTTAGATAGTATTATACCTAAATAAGTTATCCGACCTGAATTGGGTACATATTTAGTAAAATCACTAATGAGAATATTTTTTCGTGTATATATAGGTAGTATTTTAGTTTTTTCTTCATTGAATATTAAACCAGAAATACTTTTAAAATTCATCATTTTATCAAATAGAGACTGCATAGAAGAATTAGATCTGCAAAAAGTTGAATTTTGGATGCTATATTTTCATCTATTTCAAAACCCTCTATGTCAGTACTGTTTCTGATCAAATTAGCCCAAGGCTCCATTACTAAAGTGAATAATAGTGGAGAAAGTGGACATCCTTGTTTTGTACCTTTAAAAATGGGTATTTTTTGTGGAACATATGTTCCTACCTTAATATAAGCCAAAGTTCCTTTGTATAAATGCTCAATTAGATTTACAAATGCATCTGAGAAGTTTGTGCACTTCAGTAAGGTAAACACATAGTCCCAACTTACTGAATCAAATGCCGAACTTATATCAAGACTAATAAGTGTTAAATCTTTCTTTTTCCTATTTGCAAAATCAATTAATGTTAAAGTTCTTCTTATATTATCAAAAGTATTTCTATTTACAATGAAGCCTGTCTGATCTATATCTATAATGCCGGGGATGATTGTCTTCAATCTATCAGCAAAAATACTCATAAACATTTTATACTCAGCATTAAGTAATGAGATGGGCCGATATGAAGTACATCTAGTTGGATCTTTATTAGGTTTTAAAATTGGCGAAATAAATGTATATTGCCAAGATGGGGGGGTTATTAACTCAGTTTGGGCCAAAATAAAAACCTTATGTATTAATGAATATGTACTTTTAGAAAGGATTTTATATATCTCTGGTATAATACCATCATTACCCGGTGCTTTGTTTGATTTAAGCTTATTTATTTGTGTAATAACCTCTGTATATGAAATACTCTTGTCCAATAGTTTAATCTGTTGTTTATTTAGCTTTTTATTCATGTTTGTGGTTATAAACTCCTTTATTTTATCTTTAGGTTCCATGTTAATGTTATTATGGTTAATTTTGTGAAAGTGATTTCTAAATTCATCTAGTATTTCTGGTATACTAGAAACATTCTTCTTTTTCCTTAGAGAAAAGATTTCTTTGATATGGTTTTGTTTATTCAACCTTTTTGTTTTATTTTTAAGTCTATGTAAGTATTTGGGGCTTATTGAATAAGACAAAAACTTGTATTTCTCTAAAGTTATTTTAACTTTATGAGTTAAAATTTCTTTGTATTTCTCATTTAGTTTGTTTATTTCTTCAATAACTTTATTGTCCATAATATTTTATTTATTATTATGTTTATAAGAGTCTAATTTACTTTGAATATCTAACAATTCCTTATCCCAAGATTTCCTTTTATTATTATACCATCTGATACTTTGTCCATATAGATATGATTTTAAGGCATCCCAAACATAAACAATGGAGACTTCAGGAGTATTATTTATGTCTAAAAATGTTTTACTTCTGAAAGTATATATTCTTTATAGTCTTTTAGTTGAGTTAAGTATGCTCGTATCCTTTTGTTCTGATCATTTTGATTTTTTTTATCATGTATTCAAAACAATTGAATTATGATCAGATATAGGACATGAAATGATTTTGGAATTA
This sequence comes from Protopterus annectens, assembly GCF_019279795.1. Classification (NCBI taxonomy): domain Eukaryota; kingdom Metazoa; phylum Chordata; order Ceratodontiformes; family Protopteridae; genus Protopterus; species Protopterus annectens. Next base: position 415,271,294 of record NC_056728.1, read on the forward strand.
ATTAAATC